>NW_027115055.1:1386961-1400035 GCF_000696795.3 Halyomorpha halys
TTTCATAAATATTAAAATGATTACAATTTTATCATCCTATGGAAGGCGGTCGGAAAGGTCAATTTTGAATCCCCAACTGCCGCCACTCAATATGGAATGCATAATACTGATTGTACTGAATACATATAGAACTTTGTGGATGTCATTTATAAATACAATTAATACTTTATTAGTTTATTTAAATTATCTTGAAAGAACATTAATTGCTTATAGCACTCAATAATACATAAACAATGTGTAAGGCCTATCACGCTGACCTAGAATAAAATAAATAAAATGAAGTGACTTCAGTTAAAATTTATATGTATGGCAAATAAATTCGCTTTTTAATTCCGATCAAAGCCTTAATTATTCATTTTTTTAAGAAGTTTCCAAGCACCTCACACCTTATACACTCTAAACACGTTATATTTATTAATACACACATGTTTGGGTTAAAGCTTTGACTTTTTTTAAAAAAAAAGAAAAAACTTCAAGTAAGCTCGTTTAAAAAGACGCATTTAATTTTGTACCTGGCCACGTGCGATATTAAACTCAAGCACCAACCGTTAGCTTTAATCAGCCAATCAATATTCATGTTTGCTAGAAGTTAAGCTGAACAGCTTGAAATAGTTCCCGTTGTGTACACGTGGCTTGCACCTCGGGTTGCTGTGGTGTCCCCCGTTTAATTTGGTTTAACCGCAACTTCCCACACCAAATAACCCTTGTTCTACGTCAACAGGCCAGGCATTGGTTCCAAAGGCGTAAAGAAAATCAGACCAGAAAAAGTGATTAACATGGAAAGTGTTGACCACATACCACATTTTAACAGTCTATCCTATCGTAAGTTAAAAAGTGTATTTATAATGAGTAGAACGGTATTAAAAAAAAAATATTCTAGCTGGGTGAGCTATACACTGAGCATTGTAACTTTCGCAAGAACAAGGATTGGCGATCGGACATCAAAATCACTAATATATGAATTTAATGATAGAGATAAACTGCTACAATAATGCCAGATTGATATTACATGTAATGATATTACATGTAAATATTCACGCAATGTTTATAGTAAATAAATAAATACTCTACGAAAAATAAAAAAATAACGATAAATTAATTAAATTAAAACATCTCACAAACTAAAAAAATTAAAATTTTACTGAAACAAAATAAAACTTATAGATGTCGATAATGGTACTGTATTGTACCACAACAATAAGTTTTACTTCAAAGAAAATATTAAAAATAAATAACTAGGTTTTATTAAAAAATATTTTACCAAGTTTTGGCAATTTCCAAATTTGCTTTGGAATGAAAAAACATAGTTCATCCACCAGTTTAGTGATAGTCAGTACTATGTTGGAACAAGCCTCATCTTTCTTCTATCCTCGTTTATCCACAGCCCCGATCCCTTAAATCCATATGGATGATTCTTGAATAATCCTGGAAGTCATTGAAATTCATTGTACGATTGAGGTTCAGTTGTCACCTGACACACAAACTAAAAAAATCTTTCCCTTTTCTGTTTTTTCGAGTGGTTTTGTGATTTTATCCCGGGCAATGATTTTTTTTGTTTCTTGTGTATAATTTTAAATATTCTACAACTTCATCCTTGGGAAAAAAATAGAAATATTTTTTGTAAGCATTCCAATAGGACCTTAATGTAGTAAAATATTTATTGCAAGAAATGTTTGAAAATAAAGATTAGATATGTCTGAATGTAAAAAATGTAGCTAAGAGACAGCCACAGTAAGGATAATTACAGTGCTTATGTTAAGTAGAATATTATTAAAATACCTCAATATAGATCATTCTTCGTCTAAAAATAAAAGCAATTAATTGTCTATAAAAGCAATATTTCTCGGTTTACGATTTAACGGTAAACATTGACCATCCTAACAATTATGAATGCATAGCAATCCTTCAAATCCATTTTAATTGTCACAGGACGCGAAATACAAGCTTTGCAGGAAATCATTCTGCACACCAATGTGGAGAGGGTACCGTAGATCAAAGAAGAAATAGTTGCATTGTTCAGTTGAGGAAATGTTTTTAGATTAATATGGCTAAATTTTAGGTTACTATATATAATTAAGTTCTATAGGATTTTAATAATAAATGAAATAATAAAATAGTCCAAAATATAGTTTGTAATTAATTGAGAACATGTCTAACCTGATTGTAGTAATTGTTAATAGGAGTGTAAAAAAAATTGTAATTAAAAGTATTTATATTTTTTATGCAAAAGTGATAAATATAGGTAATTAGATTTAAAATAGGCTAATTAATTAATATAATTCCCTTAATGGTCCCCCTCCCCGTTCGTCGTCCCAAGACTCCCATTGAACCCAATACTGCAAAATACGGGGGTTATCTACAGGTGACCAACCTATTTAAACTATGGTGGTGGTCAAGTTTTTCATTTTATGAGACCGCCACTTAATGAAAAAAGTCAAAGCTCTCAGGCCGGATTCGAGATCGCCATCTACAGATCTCAGATTGATAGACCTTACCCTGACCATCTAAGCTACGGACTGCCCTGAATGGTTTGTTTATTCATAGGTTAATTGTAACTACATTATAATAGACCAGGATAGAATAGCCTGAATAGAAGTTTTGAAATAGTTTAAAGTAAGCTAATTTACAACTAATAATGTTTTTCAGTTAGAGCTTAAAAGCTATCCTATTTTTTTATTAAAAGCTATTTCTTGATAATTAACCATATATGAGTTTTTAAAAATCTACGAAGAGATTTTTCAAAGCACACATTAATTTGATTGTACATTAATTACCTTTCTTTCAAACAACTTGTTATAAGTCTGCTACAATGGTTTAATCATAAAATATAATTGAATATACAACATAAATCCTAATTAGTTGAATATTTTAATATTCATTTTTATTATGAAATATAATAATTATCAATAATTAAATAATTATAACATGACACTCGACTGAATCCGTTTTATATAACATAATTTGAAATGTTTTATAATAATTTTAATTATAACATAACGTTTTAGAATGATTTGAGTACGAATGTCTAGCAGAAATAAACTAAGCTGAGTTAACTTTATAGTTCAGGAACAACGACTCATGACATCTTTTGGATTATGAGTGCAGTGACATTTTGTGGGAGTATTAAATAACATTCAAGAAGTGCATCGGTGATGAAGATCGACGCAGCGAGAAAGGTTAAAGAAATACTTCCTCTAAAATATTTATATATTTTATGTAAAAAAAAAAAAATTGCCTTAAGTCCAACTTTTTCTGACTTAGATTTTATTAACGTATTTGCATTATTATGTACTTTTTTTCGAGATAAACTATCCTGAATAATATAAAAGAGCAGTAAAATGTTGAATATTTTTAATATAAAAATTGACCGATACCCACACAAAGCAATAAATCTGGAACTTCTTTTTGCTCTCTAGATGAACTTTAAAAATATTACGAAAGTCTATCTCTGTTGCACACATATATTTCAAATACCATATCGCTTACAACTGTTTTAAAAAAGGCTATTAGTAATAACCATTTGTAAAACAATAATTATTAGTAATAATTTATACTTAAAATTTTATTTTATATTTATCATTTTAGTTTAGTTTATCACTAATTACATATGTATAACTTTTATGAATTTATATGAAAAAATAAATAAATAATACGTAATAAATGTCATATAATAAATGAAATTTATTTATTTATCATACTCATTTGTCGGCCAATCATAACGTTGTTATATTATACCGTTTTATTCATCATTTAGGTACTATATTACACTTCACTTCTCACCAACCAGAAACAAAAATGAGGTTAAAATTCTAATAAAGATAATAACCTCATTTATCAATCTTTTATTCACCAGATTTATGATATTTTCGCAAAGTTTTTAAAAATAATAACTAATAATAAAAAATTTTACCATAAGGATTATTTATCACTCTTGAACAGGCAAACATATAAAAATCATAAACATTTTGTATGTAAAATATTTTAGTTGTCATTGGGTTAAAAATCCCAAAATGTTTTTTTGGTTTATTGTTTGAGACGTTGTATTTATCAATAATAATGAAATACATTCTTTTAGCTTCAATCTACTTTATTACTTCATTTTTAATTTTCAATATTTCAACCAACCTGGCCACTATCAAGAACAAACTCAGTTTTAATTTTATAGGCTTATATTAATCACAAAAAAAGTTGCAGAATATTTTGCCCATGTCTAAGATAATATAGTCAATTAACCGATATTTCTCAACTTAAATCATAATTATTTAATTTGCATTTTGTGTAACTATCAAGTAAATAATCAACAACATATTGTTTCCTTCAATTTTTTATTGAGATTAAGTCTTAAACTAAATAATATTCATACTAAGAACAATTTTTTCAAGAATAATAAAATTTAGCCGAAAGGATGGCTACCCCTCTAATAAACTAACTTAAAAAAAAAATCATTAACTTTTGGTATGCAGAATGTTTTAGTA
Source organism: Halyomorpha halys (assembly GCF_000696795.3). Taxonomy (NCBI): domain Eukaryota; kingdom Metazoa; phylum Arthropoda; class Insecta; order Hemiptera; family Pentatomidae; genus Halyomorpha; species Halyomorpha halys. Next base: position 1,391,437 of record NW_027115055.1, read on the forward strand.
GTCATGAGGTAGAAAAGTCGTGGGGTGAGGGAGGGGGGGGGGAGTTAATAAACTTTCCACACGCTTCACCTATGAAGATATAATAGAATCTTTATAAAACTTTTACTATAAATCTCATTTTGAACATGATTTTTTTTTAACCTGTTTAAAAATTGACAGAAAATAGCAGAAAGTTGTATAAACTGCCCAGAAGAAAGGAAAAAAAATTGAAAATGTGAGCTCGAAACATAAAAACTATTCAGTTGCCCCAGCTTCAATCTGCTCAATGTAACCAGATGTATATAGCCTAGCTTGTCTCTTCCGATCCATCAACCTAATTCTTCTCCCCTTCCTTGTTTTATGGCCTTCCTTACTCAACGCTCCGTATCACGTTATTTTTCATTAAATATACCTAAAGCTTTTACAGTATTTTTTTTACTATGGTAAATATTTATTCATTAATTATTATTATTGTATTTATTCTTTCTCGACTTTTATATAATCTTAACTTACTTCTTTTTAATGTGTTAAATTTTGTTGTAGTTGTTGATTGTTGCTTAAAGGCGTAAACCCTCTGGTCATCAACGCCTATGGCATGATAAAAGTAAAAAAAAATAAAAATCGAAGAGGAGTTATAATTCATAAAGAATGCGATGTGCTTTTAAAAATTCAAACACTAATGTAATTTTAGCTTCCTCGTCTGTGAGAGCTTCTGATAAATTTGGGTTCAGTATTATCCTGTTTATTATTGGCAAATAGTGAGTACATTATTCAAAAATATGTCTAATCGTAAGAATGGACTGACAATATTTGCACGTTGGAGGTGGCAGTTTTCTGATCAGGTGAGAATGCGTGAGGAGAGTAGCGCCTATTCTCTACCTATTCTCAAGCGGGTTAGATCAACTTACTCGCTACGTCTGTTGCGGTAGGAGGTTGACCATTGTTTTACTGTTAAATTTTGTTTTCTCATTTCTATTTTCAATTTTACGTGTTATTACGCCTACTTTTCATTTTATCCAAATAGTTTGCGTAATTTTTTATATTCTTATCATTACCTATTTTATATTTATAATATTTTATTTCATTTTTTCTTTTATTTCTATATTATTTTGTTTTCAGTTATTTTTATATAATTTTAACCCTACCTTAATTTAACTTTTGTATTTTATCCTATCATGTAAAAATATTTTTAGTTGATTTTTGTATCTTTCTAGCCCTAATGAAGCTCCACAAAGTGGGACGAAACGTCGCCAACTAATATAATCAACTGTTATCTATTTTTGTTTCCCTGTGACCGTACCCCTGACTATCTTCATAATTTGAATTAATACGGTCATTTATTATATAATTATTCCTTGGTTCCTTGGTCATAATTATATAATTAATTTTTAATATTTTATGATTTTCTTTCCGTAAACAGCCTTCATACTACATACCCTTTATTTATTTATTTGTTTAAATTTTACTTTATTAATTCATTCTTCGCCTCTTTGGTCACTTTTTGAAATATTTTTACACAATATCTATTTTGAATTTCCTCATATTTTATAAATTTAAAATAATGGATTTTTATTGATGTGTTGTCCTTTTTTAAAGTGTGAAGGCTGTTTACTATCCCAGAAAAAAAAATTAGAAAACGAAAATATCATAAATTAGTGCCATCGGAAAAGAATATTACTTCATAAATTTAAAATACCTAAAAAAGTTATGCATATATTTATGTTTGATCTATTAAGCAGTGATTAAAATCGATGAGAAAATTTTACACATTGTGAATTCAACTGCAGTGTCTAGAACAGAAACATATTTTATACACACTAAATATTGGCAATATGTTTTTATAAAATCATAATAAAAAAATATTTCCTTTGTAAACTATTATCTTCATCAAAAAGGCAAAATTTGAATAATAATTAAAAATAATAATTGTCTCCAGTGCTTGAAAAGTATGCAATTGTTTTTAATATATATCAATAATAAAAAAGAAATAAAATAAAAAAAGAGTTAAACTGGGAGTGAAGCGCTGGGAACTCTTGGAGGCCAGGTTTACCTAAACCATGAGGGTGACAAAGCTTGGTTTAGAGTTCCCAAGGCTGAATGTAAATATTGTATTTACAAGGGAATGTTTGCTAGATGTATTTATTTTTTTTTTAATTTAATTTTCTATATCTTGTATATGAATAATTTTTTTATCATGTAATCAATATTATTATATCAATTCATATTTTTATTCAAATAAATCATATTGATGTTTTTCTTTAATTTTATTTTCATTATTGTTGTTATTTGGATTTTTTTCTTTTTAAATTAGTTTAATATATTTATGGTATTAATGAATAGTTAGAACACTAGTATGTAATTCCCTTAATTGTGGCAACTTGCATTATTATTTTTTTTTTAAATAAATAATTAAAAAAAAAGAAAATTACCATCTTGATTATAATTTGTGCTTTACTTGGTCTGGGAAATTGTTTTTAGATGAAATCATATTTTTGACAGCATGCGTAAAAATATATCATATATGTAGAACTCGCTATCTGAACAAAATAAATATTTGAACCAAACATGAAATAAATATGAAGTAAATTACACAAGTGATGAGATTAAAAAAGTCTATGGTCTATTTGACCGTAATGTACCCAAACACAAAATACCATAATCCAGTAGAAAATATTTTATAGAATGGGACAAAATCTTTTTTAATAAGTTAATATTCTTATGGCAATAACCAAACCATGCTCTGCTATACTCACTAATACAGTAAAGGTTGAAAATGAAGCTCATTCCGTTGTAATTTTTTTATATAATTGCTAGTCTAGTATCTGCAAATAAGTCTCCATAAATCAAAAGCGTAGAAGATTTATTACCTTCTGTGTTGCAAGTATCAAACAGAAAGAGATTAATTGTTACTTTTCAATTAAGTAAACAAAAATAACTCGTTAAATAAGTTATCGCTATTTAAGTATAGTAATGTGCATCTAAAGTGACGCAGTATATTAGGAGAATGAATGAACTGGAATTTCATGATAATTTGCTGGAATTAAAAAGATTATTTATGACTGAATTATTAATTTGTATCAGTATCACAAAAATAATTGCCTCATAAAAATGGAAATACAGATTACATACAACACGTGACCTTTAACCTTCCCTAGCAATGTCAAACGGTATGTTAATGTATTTGATTAACAATAAATTATAACTGTGGCAAGAGTGTTTACAAGCCAGGATAAAGGTCATGTACAAAAAAACGTTACAAGATTAAAAACATGTAATTAACGGTCTCAAAGGAAAAAAAACAGCATTCGCTTGATAAATAAAGATTTTTTTAGACCAAGAATAATAAATATTTATATAGTTAAATAAAGGAGCTTAAGTATATTTATTTTTGATGTTTAAATTTATTTAATTTAATTATTATAAATATAGATATATAAACTTATTACGTCTAATAATTATAAAAATAATATTTATTACATTTCTCAACTTACCTGTTACTCAACTTTGGCTCGTTTTTCTAGGAGTATTTTTATACCTAAGTGATGAGAGAATTTTATATTGTTAATTATTTACTTTAACACAAAGGTTTGTACTGTAGAAAGCATTATTAATTAATAGATCAACTCTAATAATTAATATAAGCGTCATAATTAAAATAATTATGATCATGATTGTAATAATTACCTGTTAAATATGATAGAACTGAAACAATGAGATAAAATATACCATACTATATACATGAAACGTTTATTAAACGATAAACAAATAAATTAAACAAACAGCTAATAGTGAATTCTTATAATAATATTTCTCAATAAACACTTCTATGAATAGTAATATTTCTTAAAATCTCTCTTCTCTTTTATATACAATTGAAATAAAAACCATATGACAATATTCTCTAATAGTAAAAAAAATTTTTTTGATTTATATTTAACTTAATAAATATCGATTTTCGCCACAGTTCGAAATATAAACTCTCAATTTATTGGTTAAACATTTTTTTTTTTATTGTACTATCTAACTCAAATTAAATCTTGTAACTATTAATTCTCTTCGAATGCTTATGCGTTATCCAAAATATTTATAATTCAACCTCTTACAGTTTAATTCGATTATAAATCTACTCAATATCTATTTGTTGTCTTGAGTATATCAGTGAGAGGTCTTCTTCTCCAATGATCTTCTCTAATGCTCAGTATGGTAGATCATGGTAGGAGTTATAAAATTGTTTTATAACTACATTATTTAAATGATAAGTGCATACATGACATGATTTCAATACGGAAATTGAAAATATGACAAATATATGGAATGCAAAGGTGCATGAGTATGGGAGAATTGTTCTGAAACGTTGTACAAGCAAAATATAGAATAGGTTGGTTATATTCTATTTGGAAGTTTTTTCATCTCAGCAATTTAAAAAATTAATATAATCTAAGTTCCTAAAAAGAAAATCCAGGAGAAACCATTATAATTATTACTACAAAGTCTTTTGGTATTTTCTTACCACCATTTGATAGAATCATTGTGATGAGTATAGTGTTAAGTGTAGATTTACTAAATGTTCAACTTTAATTATATATTTTTAAGCTCTTAAATTGAGAAAAAACCTCAAGGTTTTTCGAAAATTAAGGATTGCATAAAATATTTGAACGAAGAAGGGTGGGTTAAACGGAGAATTTAAAAGGCTATTACCCGGAAATATGATTGAGATTATAGCATAACAACGAATAACTAGGCGTCTAGAACTTTAACTAGAGCTTATTAACGAACAAAACCTTAATGAGTAAATAAGCGACCAGAAAACATAGGAGCGGCAGACCAAAATGTAGATGAAGAATGCATCAAGAACTGATCTTCCGGATTTGAGTTAAAAATGCTGGCAGTGAACAGACGTATTAGTACAAGAAGAAAAAAAGGCAGCTATTTCACCCCAATTTTTGATTAATTTAATGAAAACTATGTATAATTACTAGTCAAAACTGAAAAGTATAGGTAGGGGGAATAAAAAAATGGCGGCTGTTTCAAAACCTAAAAAAACATTAATTTTTCATTCGGAGCTCTATATCTTAAAAACTACCAACAATACAAGAAAATTTAACAGTACATTAATTAAAGAAGAGTAAATTTGCTGAGATATTAGCCCCAATAGAGCTATTTACGTCCAATAGGTCTCGAGATATAGCCTTTTAAAAAGCAACATTGTTGTTGTTATAAAGATATAGTGGTCCGAATAAAAAATTAATTAGGTAGACTCATCAATTTTTACTAGTAATTATACCTAGTTTTCAATTAAGTAATCTAAAATTGGGGTGAAATAACTGCTTATAAATAAATTTCTCCGCTTGGGCTCTTGTACTATGAGGTTGAAACTATAAATTAGGCTTACTATTATTTTAAGGCGATTTTGGGTATCGACATCGAATCTTCGGGTTTTCTAAGCATTTTATTTTACTTTAAATAATGTTTATAACAGAAATAGATTAATAAATCTTCAACATATTCAAGTATTAATAATAAAAAAGCTGAACATTATCGTCAAATAGATTTGTTATTTATGTATAGTAAACTGCGTAAATCTTGTACTGACCAACAACGTTAATGTAATCCTGCCCCAATCGTTTATCCTGCTCGTGTAAAAATAATTCTGAAACATTATAAAGAATCGAAAAAATATATCTTGTAAATTTATAAATAAAGACTTTATAAGTTATTATCTTATACAATAAAGTAGGTGTAGCTACCAGACAGGGAGCGACTGATTAGCGAGTAGTAGCTACTTTAAATCCTAGGCTTACTACAAGCGAATCCGGTTGAAATCCGGGCTTAGCATCCTTAATTTTCACTTGGAAGGAAATTAGATCGCTTTATTTATGGAGGTGAAGACCGTGGTCTGACAGGGCTCATTTATCGATGAAATGAGTGCCCGCCACAATTCAGAGGATAAATTAAGGAAGATTTACACACTCTGTGTTTATATATATAAAATCATGTTTCGCATTCGTACAGTTTATTTTCCGTTCTAATAAATTATTTTGAAGTGTATATTAATGTAACGAAAATGGTAAGTAAAGGTAAATTAAATGCAAATTTATTAATTTGAAATTTATAATTATTTATGAATATGTAAGTTTATTAATAACAAATAAATGATAAAATAAACGTTCACTAAAACTCTATTAAATAAAAAAGTTGGAGTTAGTCATTGAATATTATTTTGTTGCATGATATGAATGCAGTAATATTATATTAGTGGATAGTAATAACAATATTACAGTAATTAGTGTACATCAGGGGTGGCCAAAAAGTCGAAAGCGAGGCCAATTAGGGTCGATCGTCGATTACTCACAATATCTAAGGGTGGAATTTCGTGGACCAAGGACTTAGGAATAGGGAATAGTCTGCAATTTTTTTTTTAAATATTTCGATGTGGGATGTGAATTTATAGGTAAAGTATGATAATCTATTAGTAATAATGTTGTTTAAAATCATTAATAACGAGTGAATTATAAAAGCTGTTATTTAATAGGTTGTCCTTGAGGATGGGATATTATAATATTAATAATCAGTGTTCAGACATAATTGGATACACTTCAAAACCCATAGAATATTATAAACAAAGATTAACATATTTGTAAATAATACTATTAATTACAATGAGAAAATTAACGAAAGTCTCAAAATAAAAACTGCGTTTTTCCAAACTTTTTGTCTTAATTTTTTTTGTAATTTGAGGATTTAGTTGAACATATGAAACTTTATCTCGGTAAGAATCGGGTCTCAAATACCTTTTACCAGTAATATTTAAAGGTATTGTAATACTTTTTTAATTATCTAAATACCTCTATTATACAAAAGAAAAACTTTTAAAATTTTACAAATTTTGAGCCTACATGTTAGTATTAGGTTCTCGAGATGAAAAAGTCTGTCACACAAAATAGCAACAAAAACAATATCAAAATTTAAAACTTCCTAATATTTTTCAGGAAGAAAGTTATATAACTGCTCGACAGGTATGTCTAATATGATAGTATTTTAAACATTTGACAAAAGGAGGCTGGAATTCGAAATGGTTGATACGAGTAAACGAATGGAAGGAAATTCCAATGGAAGATAACAGATCATATCATACCAAAGCGTTAAATGGTTGAAAGTAAAGTGAACTCTGAGTGATTTAGTACTATTTTTTTAGTTAACCCCCTGCTATGAGCTCCTTCCATTTTAGGGGTGGAACAGATGGGTGAGTTTCCTTATTTGGAGATTATTTATATTTCTTCTAGAATAATGGAAGAAATGTAAAAGCCAAATTAAAGGAAATTTTTTAACATAAAATTAATATATTTACAATACAAAAGTCTAAATTAAATGAATATTATTAGTTATTTTTCTTAGTTAGGAAACCACAACCCAATAGCTCATAGGTATCCAATGCAATCGAACGTTGAACTGGTATTCTGTCCTTGAAACTATTTACTGAACTCTGTGGACAATTCCAGAATTATCTACATATGTCCCTGGAATTATAATACTAGGAAATATTAGTTAGCAAAATTGTTTATTTTTCTTGTTGACATTTTAATGAGTTATGCTAATTTGTCACAAGCACGACGGGATATTTATAGCATTAGTTTTCTTCTAACGGAGTCAGCGACCAATCCAATAATTTTCTAAGAAGGGCGCACCTGTATGCCTGGTCAATTCCAAACACCTAATCGAAAATTTCAAAAAAAAAAATGTGGCTTGAATAATTTAAAATTTTAAACACAATTTACTTTAAAAGACATAATGGTAAATAAGCTTGTTAAATTTATATGTGATAGAAAAAAGGCGCGCCCCACCATATCTCCGAGTATAACTTAAAGACTAAAGATTACTAATGCGTTGTGCTGAGAGTAAAAGATTTTATATAAGTTTCTAATGGAAAAATAATAAATGAAACTACTGCAGTAAAATAACCAAACCAGTTAATTTTTTTTTAGACTATCGACCCCATTTAAAAACACTTTTGGTACATAAAACACTAAATGTTAAATAAAAGTGATGGACAGTTAGAGAAAATGAAATAAAAAATGAGATGTTTCTTGAATGAACAATAAATCGGTTAGAAAGTGTTGAATAAAACGTATCCATAAGATTAAAAGTCAATATTATGGGTACAAAACAATTTCATACTTTATACTCATAAATTCAGAAAGTACTTTCTTTGTCTGTACTAGATCCATTATCCTAAAAAAAATTCAAGTGAACAACGATAGCCCCAAATAATTCAAAATAAATATCCTCATTATACGAAAACAATATTTAAGAAACCAATATAAGTACAAATTCATTGACTCTATTTTTAAATCATGCTATTAAAAATAAAATTGATATTTTGAACCTAGTATAAAAACTTGAAAATAAAGGTAAATATGCCTTCATAAATATTTGAAAAAATGCTTATGAAAAAGCTAGATTCACTATAAAAAAAAATTAAAGTGAACAACGATAGCCCCAAATAATTCAAAATAAATATCTTCATTATATGAAAAAAATATTTAAGAAACCTCAATATAAATTATATAAACCAATATAAGTACAAATTCATTGACTCTATTTTTAAATTATGCTATTAAAA
>NW_027115056.1:0-1120 GCF_000696795.3 Halyomorpha halys
AGGAATTAATTTTTTAATCAACACTTTTCCAAAGATTATATATATATATATATATGTGAGGATTTTGAAATAAACCGCACATGTCTACTAGTTACCTAGAATACAGCCGTTACAAAATAATGGCATGTAATATTTCTATATATTAATCTTGATTTGTATTCAGTATATTTAAGTGTACAATAAATAGTTAGGTTTTTTTTTGTTTTGTTTTTTTACTGCAGGACTACAAAAATATCGAAATGTTACCATAGTTAAGTTGTTTCATTACTAACTGATACTAAAAAAAAATTAAATTAAATCTGTACCGTACAACTCATGAAGGGTCAGGGGTTCAGTACTTTGTAAGGAAGTACTGTTACTAGACCAACGGTTGTGCAAGGAGGTAATTTGGTCAGAATCACGCTCGACCACCAGATTTGCACCCAATTTAAGAAGCTGGGTAGACCTCAGGAGGGCTCTCCGAACCCACAGGGTTGACTCAAGGCTACAGTATAACCTTCTGCCCAGCCGGATTCGAACTTGGGTCCTTGGAGTTAGTAGCGACGAACCTTACCTCGTGTCTAACCGCACTCTCAAACTGAACCTATGATCTCTCAACTGATCCTCAAGATTCTAAAACTACGTAACATTCACACTTCAATACTTAACCTATTAACAGTAAAAAAAAAAAGTTATCAATATATATGTTTTTTTAATATTTTTCTTTTTCTATATTTTAATTTTTTTTATTCTACCATTTACCTATATATCATCTATATAGCATCTAATTCTCCCTCATTATAATAAATAGTGAATATTTTAAAATTAAAAAATATGTAAATACATACAAATCCATGCACAATATGATTCCATTAAAATCTAAAAAAAATACTCAACATATATGCATTTAAATAAATTTATATGTATTACTTTTATTTTTACGTATTTATTTTAATGATAAGTGATCATTATAAAAAGTTAAGGCAAAATAAAGGGTAGTAAATATAAAAAGTAATAATTAATATTTTTTTTATTGAATACAATTTTTTTTTTATTTATTGATAGATATTACAATCTGCCACACAGTTGTGGGCAATAGGTAATAGTTATGAATGATCTCATACATACTAAAATAAAATAA
>NW_027115057.1:0-331 GCF_000696795.3 Halyomorpha halys
GAATTATTATCATTATATATATTCAAGAAAGACTTAAATTTTTAATAGTTACAAATAGACAAAACCATCAACTGTTTGGGTAAGTAAATTGTGGGTGCTCTTTAAAACTAGAACAACCAACCATACCGATACGAAAAGAGATTTATTTTAATAATTGAGTCTTTCAAAGTCAATAAAATTATATTTGGTTTAAGTGAATTAAAAATTGACACATCTCTAGTAGAAACTAATAAAGGAATATGTAAATAAATTATAACTTGGACTCACTGGTTAGTAGAAGCTGGTGTGTTGATGTTGATGACTATTCAGCAGACAAAGTTGACTGACCTGC
>NW_027115057.1:489-858 GCF_000696795.3 Halyomorpha halys
ATTGGTAGTTATCTTTTCCGTCCACTTGCGTTACATCTTCATGCGTTACAAAGCAGATGTACGTTGAGTATTCTGTCTACCAGTATATTACAATTGAGCCTTTCTTAGAATTATCGAAAAAAATTATAATATATATGACAATATGAGTTTATCAACAAATTGATGGGTGTTCTAACATGAGGTAATCATTAAATTATTGACTGATCTTTAAGATCCATAAATATATAATTCGGCCTCATATTGACCGATCATTACATTATCATACAATGATCATTACACTTATGTTGTGTTATTTATAAGAGTAAACCTCAATGGGCTTTTTTGATTAATTTCTTTTCAACATATAAAATTATTTATCTGAGATAGCAT
>NW_027115057.1:2613-3782 GCF_000696795.3 Halyomorpha halys
TTTGATTTGATAGTGACTTATCTGATAAAAACGATTTTTATTATATTGTATCACAAAGTTATATTTCGTTTCTTTGTTCTGGATATTAATATTTTTAACGGATAATAAACTATCTTCTTTTTTTTTAAATAAAATTATTTTTAATATATATATATATTTCTAAGAGCGATTATTTAAATATTTTATGAAGTACTATATTATTTATTTTTACCAAGAAAAGTACAACTCTAATTCGTTACATAAAAGTAATTATGGATTATCAAGGTGCCTATTACAAAGTGTTTTATTTTATTTTAAAAAATCATTTGGTGTGATTGTCAATAAATTACCTTGTTCGGACCATAATGTTACCAACAAAATTATTATTGCTAAATTTTAATAAACTTGTTATTATTAACATATTTATGCCTACTTTTCATATCATTCAGTAGCCGAATATTTGACTTCATCATTTCATAGAAGGTTATTAGCAATAATTTCATCAACAAATAGAATTATTTGAAGCGATTTAACATTTGTCTAATCAAATCCTTTTAAAAAAATGTAGTCATGTTATTGCTGGAATCATTCTAACTTTAAACATGTAACTATTTTTCAATATCTTTCTTTGCCTGAGGGGTCCTGAAAATTTAGTTTAATGAAATTTTTAATTTTTCTTGAAAATATTGATTCAATTAACCACTTTATTTATTCCTGAAATTGAACTTACACATCAGCCTATGAGAATGAAAGTGACGTAAATCTCTTTGTTCATAGACATTTAAATTTGTTGAAGTACTTCAATGTAATATATATGTTACATATACTAAGCAGATGATATTATGTACTTAAATAATTTATCTGCAATATATATACATTACTTGCAATACCCAAAATGTTTCGAAATGCAATAGATCTAGGGGCATTTCACTTTTTACTGAAAAATCATCCAATCTAATGGGGCTGTAAGTACTCTTTCATGTCATCTATAAGTACATGAAAAAAAATAAACAATAAAAATATATATGTCTAAATATAAAATAAAATTATACGTGGAATATATTAAAAATGAACGTTTGTAGGCATATTAATTAAATAATAAGAAAATAATCAAAGTTTTCTAAAGTTAACTTTACATTCGTGTTATGGAGCTGAAGAAAATGGATAAAAAATAGAACCTTATCGTCACA
>NW_027115057.1:3832-4961 GCF_000696795.3 Halyomorpha halys
AAATGAAGTGTTAATCGAGTGGAACATCCTATAGATCGAATGATAAGACGCAGTAATATAAATATTTCTCAATTTTATCTTAAATTTATTCTTCTTTTTTCTAACTAATATATTAATCATTAATTCTTGGTAAATAACTAATTTTTATAAGTAGTCTCTAATTTAAATACATATAGATATCAGAAGCTTATATCTTTTAATTTATAATTATAAAAAAAGGTTCCTAGATCTAAGTTTTTGAGTAACATATATAATTAACAATTTAAGATATATATTTCTTTCGGTACTGCCAGCATTATTTATAAAAATAATTTTGGTTTATATTATTCAATGAACATCGCGTTCAGTTATCATAGCATGCGAGACAATTTTACAAAAAATGTTTGACTATTCACCATATATTTTTTGGAAAAACCATTAGAGATTCTTTTTTACATCTGGTAGGAATTCCGTTAATCTTAAATATATTGTTAGTTAAAAAATACTTAAAAACTTTTATTAGAACAGTTTCGTTTATTTCAATTATTTCAGTCATAATTACATCTTATAATTAATTTTAATATTATCAATTTTTCTATACGTTTCAAACATTTGAATATTTTACATTATTTTTTTTATGTAATTTTAAATTTAAATTACTTATTACTGCTTGCTTATTTAGTGACTATATTGTTGAGAATATTTTAGTTAAAATAGAATAAATATATAACAATTTATTTGTTTTGTTATATATTGTAAAAACAAAAGAAAAAAAATCTGATGGGCAGATTAGCCCTCAAAAATAGATCAAACCCTTACGAAGTTTCCAAATTTTAGCAAAAAGTAGTTCTCCAAAAGTAGAAAGACAGAATAAAATATATATAAATAACTTTTCATTTCTTTAGAAAATCATTAGTTGACTTATGTAATTAATAATGGTAAATGGAGAAAAAAAAATTGTAGCTGAAAATAATACAAAAACTATTTATAATATATTATACTATTTATTAGTTAATTACAATAAATAGTTTTCGTAATGTTCTGAACTACCTTTTTTGACCGTCAGCCGGACAATCTTACATAATTTCTTACTTCATCAGACAACTAGTAAAATAATTAATATTTGAAAACAACAAACTACGCAGCGAAA
>NW_027115057.1:6970-8311 GCF_000696795.3 Halyomorpha halys
TCATATTTTGATTTATTAGTTAATCTACTGTGAAACTTAGTTTATATTGATTTAAACAATTTATTTTATATTAATGTATTTTTTTTTTCGTTCTTATATTGTTCTCATGTATTATATCATGTCTTAGATTGTACCTGTTATTTACAAACTAACTATAACTAACATTAATTGGGCCAGATTCGATGGCTATGCTGTTTATAAGCCAATAAATACATTATTAATAATAATTGTCTATATAGGTAATTTAGTATCTATTATTAATGCGACAATGTATCCATATAAAATGTATTTTCCATGGTGTATGAACAACTAAAGAGGGAAAATATGTGTAGATATAGTTCCAACTACCGAAAAGTTCTCTGCTGTAGAATCCGATCCGAGCTTGGCTATTCCATCCGTTCCATCTGTTAAGGTACTTTTTAACCAAGAAAGTCTTATTACATAGAATTATAATGAATATTAAAACTGGCAGTGTTGAGTGTCTTGTATTGTCCGAAAGACCTTATTAAAAACATCCAGTTATCTTGTCGGGCATTGAAGCACAGGGACTCTTTATGTCTTCTTTAAGATAATGCAGGCTATATCTTACTTCCTGTGTGAGATCACCTTCACATACTCATCTATTGTTTGGCTTGTGTCACGTTGTAAAGAGAAATGATTAAGACATTTCTCTTTACGGTGTATATTTTATTGTTGAATTTTCTTACGTTTCGCTGCGTAGTTTGTTGTTTTCAAATATTAATTATTTTACTGTGGAGCTGTCTGATGAAATTAAAAATTATGTAAGATTGGCCGGCTGGTGGTCAAAAAAGGTAGCTCAAAACATTACAAAAACTATCTATTGTAGTTCTAAATATATTTTGTACTAATAAATAGTATTATGTATAATAAATATTTTTCGTATTATTTTCAGTTACAATTCACCATTTTCCATCATTAATTACATAGGTCAACTAATGATTTTTCAAAGAAATGAAAAGTTATTTGTATCTATTTTATTCTGACTCTCGAATTTTTTGCCAACATTTTGGAGACTATCTTTAGGGCTTGATCGATTTTTAAAAGCTAATCTACCTGCAGAATTTATTTTTATATCTAATTTTTTTTTTGTGGTAACAATATACAACAAAACAAATAAATTGTTATATTAATAAGTAATTAACAGTCTCTAATTTAAATACATATAGATATCAGAAGCTTATATCTTTTAATTTATAAAAATTGGTTATTTACCAAGAAATAATGATTAATATATAAGTTAGAAAATAGAAGAATAAATTTAAGATAAAATTGAGAAATATTTATATTACTGCGTCTTATCATTCGATCTATAGGATGTTC
>NW_027115057.1:8361-9376 GCF_000696795.3 Halyomorpha halys
AACTTTGATTATTTTCTTATTATTTAATTAATATACCTACAAACGTTCATTTTTAATATATTCCACGTATTATTTTATTTTATATTTAGACATATGGATATGTTTGAATTATTTTTTTTTTTATGTACTTATAGATGACATGAAAGGGGACTTACAGCCCCATTAGATTGGATGATTTTTTAGTAAAAAGTGGAATGCCCCTAGATCCATTGCAATTTTTTCTGGTTATAATTATATGAAAACAAACAATCTTGAAAAACAACAGTAGATTATTTGGATTTATGTGGTGAAAGAAAACTATTTGAAATCATTTTGGATATTGCAACTTATGTTTGTATATTGTAGATAAATTATTTAAATACATAATATTATCTGCTTAGTACATATAACATAGATATTACATTGAAGCACTTCAACGAATTTAAATTTCTATGAACAAATAAAAGCAGATTTACGTCAATTTAATTCTCATAGGCTGATGTGTACGTTCAATTTCAGTAATAAATAAAAAAATAAAAATTTCATTTAATTAAATCTTTAGGACCCCTCAGCCAAAGAAAGATATTTAAAAATAGTTACATGTTTAAAGTCAGCAATAACATTATTAATTACACGTGTTACTAACTTTTTTTAAAAGGATTTGATTAGGTAACATTTCCCTAATCAAATCCTTCAAATAATTATATTTGTTGATGAAATTATTGCTAATAACCTTCCATTTCGTTAAAATGAAATGTTGGAGTAAAATATGTTAATAATAAAAGTTTATTAAAATTTAGCAATAATAACTTTGTTGATAACATTATGGTCTCAACAAAGTTATTTATTGGAAATACCACAAATTCTTTTTTTTTAAATAAAATAAAATTTACTTTTCTAGGGACTGCAGAATAAATTATAGAACTTAATAATAGGCACCTTAATAATCCATAACTACTTTTATGTAACGAATTAGAGTTTTAATTTTCTTGTTAAAAATTAATAATATTGTACTTCTTGAAATATACAAATAATT
>NW_027115058.1:0-596 GCF_000696795.3 Halyomorpha halys
CCGATTATTACATCACCAATCTTGGCGAGTCAGCCGTCCCGAAGTCTCATCTCAAAGGCTCCACTTTATGTACCTTTTATTTTATTTTTTTTATTTATTTTTATTCCCCTCCCTTGCCATTTCTGGCATACGGGGTGCGGGAGCAGTGGGGTAGTGCGCGCTGAGATTGCGCATGCCACTGCTCCCAATGATCTTCATCCGTTCGGTAGGCCCTTCTGGTGCGCATCTGTCTGGGTGCCTCCTGCAGTTACCAGACTGGTCCAGCCCTCCTGGTCTCAGTCTGGGTCAGCTTCATCTTCTTCTGGTGGCTCGCCGATGTTGGGCGGTCAAGTACTTCCCATTGTGAAATGTGTTGGGCCCACCACCTCCTTCCATCCGTAAATGAACTCCTTGAAGAAGGATAATTCTCTTCTTTCATCAAACAGGGAAAGTCCGACTCGGCGAGGCCGAAAATCCCGGCCTTTCTCAACGGCTTGGCTCTGTGTTCTTCCATGGCGGAGAAATCCACTATTACGTGTTCTGCTGTTTCAGGAACTCCGCACGTGGGGCACCGGGGGTCGATATTCTTTCCAAAGCTCTGCAGCTTTCCCCGAAAC
>NW_027115058.1:7455-8574 GCF_000696795.3 Halyomorpha halys
GCCTGGGTTTTGGCTGCTCCCATACTCAACTTCCTCCTCACGCACCACTCTCCTACGAGACTGGCACACCTCTCCGCTTCTGTCTTTAGTCTAGATCTACTGTTCTTGGTCACGATGACTGCCAAGTCGTCTACATAGGCCGTGGCAAGGAACCCCTTGTCCTCCAGTTCCCCCAGCAACTCATCAAATACCAGCTTCCACAGAGCTGGTCCTAGGACCGAACCCTGGGGACATCCTCTTTCGATTTTTCTCTCGACTTCGTAGTAGTTTCCCCTGATCCTGACACTCCTGTTATTGAGGTAACTACCTACTAGGGAGTATAGATTACTGGGGGGTGTCGAGCTCTTGCAACCACTGGAGTACACGGGGCCACCAAACGCTGTCGAAGGCGGAAGAGATGTCAAACACATATTTCTCCGCCCTCTCCTCCACGTCCCTACGCACTCTCAGCAGCGCGTCCGTAGGTTCCCTGCCACGGGTCGGAGCCAAACTGCCGGCAAGACGGCAAGACGAAGGTCACAAATATCCCATGGTGGGCATAGGTCGGTACCCGGTGGGTATATCGTGGTTCGTCTAACCATTCCATCATCTGCACTGTCCTGGGACGGATCATCCCTAGGGTATGTATAGTCTATATACATCTTGGCAGCCTCCTCCAAGGTGGTTGCCTGGGCACCTCTCACTCTAAATGCCGCTTTATCACTTGTAACGGCTTAACCTTTCCCAGTGCCACCCTGTAGAGGATACCCTTCTCTTGGATTCTTCTCGAAGTGCAGGCCTCCTCTCGTCGTTTCTGCACTCCTGGTTCCTACGCCTGGCCCTGTAGTATTCTTTTTTTAACTGCGTCAGAGCCGGCGTCCACCATGGAACCTGACGTACTCTCGCCCTTCGGCGTTGGAGGGTAATACTCGCCGCGTCAGTGATGACGCCCGTAAGCATTGCCACTCTGCGGTCAATCTCGGGCTCCTCATCTATCGGGGTCATCTCCTCCCATTCTCTGTCAGCCAGTATTTCCTCCAATTCATTGGAAAATGCTCTCCAGTTCGCCGATCGAGTCACTAAGCCCTTTTCTACTTCTGGGGCACCGCCTTCCTCCTCCACCACCTGAAGGCTATGACC
>NW_027115058.1:12774-13386 GCF_000696795.3 Halyomorpha halys
TCTTTTACCATTTCGGTTACAATTTCCGGGATAATTTCCCATTGGGCTTCCATTCCTACTATTATATTGGCTAGTTCTCTCAGCTGGCCATTCAGATATTTCTGGATCTCATGTGATACCTTTTTCCTCTCCAAGTAACTTTTTACCCGTCCTTGAATTACTTCCGCCCTCTGAGTGGGTCTTTCAATTTCTGGGTTGGGCTTTAGAGGGGACTCCTCCTCCCTCTCTCTCTTCTTCCTCTTTTTCCCTTTGGGGCTCATTTTTCCATCTCGACTATCAGGTCCTGTGTCTTTGTCGGCTTCACTGCCACTTCATGTACAATACGCCCAATCGCAGGTAAAGAAGTATAATCTCTCACGTGGTAGTCGACCGCATCATATCGTCATTACCAAATCTCGACCTCCCTTCTTCTTTCGTCAGCCGCATTATGCGCTATCATTTAACCGATCAATGTTTCGGGGAGTCAAGGCCAGTCGATCTATTATTCGGTGGGGACTTATACCCACGGATCCTGGTTGCAGCTCCTTATCCTACTGAAATCAAAGGACTTTACTATGCTCCTACAGTCTTCGACTTAGTCGTTCATGATTTGGATCAATCTACGTCCTGCAC
>NW_027115058.1:14266-15053 GCF_000696795.3 Halyomorpha halys
TATACATATATACACATCAAGTAAATTAGCTGTAAGTGATATTATGACATGATAAAAACATGTGGAGAATCTACCCATTGATAGAACTCTAAAAAGACTTCTAAAGGAGAAGATCTCGAGGCCATCTTCTTTTCAGACGCCTAGGAGGATTATTAGGTAGTGAAGGAGAAGCCAAACAAACGAGTTGGTTTAGGTGGTTGGGAAGTTTATTATGGAAGGATTGGTATCTGGTTCTGGCCAAATCGGCAACATAGGGTACATTGAGGTTCTGAGGATTGGATTCGAGAGGAATTAGATGGTTTAGTGGAGCCACATAGCTCAATTCTGTATGCCCAGATAGGCCTTATAAAAGTCATGTAGATCAGTCTTTTGTAATGGATTGGAAGTTTGGACCGTTTGTCTAGTAAATGTTGTAATAGTCGGAATCGACGAGCAGTTTCCTGTCTTTTCAGTCTTGTATGAGGATTCCATGTCAGTCGTTTGTCCAGATTTAGTCCTAAGAAACGGATCTGCTCAACAGGAATAAGTGGGGTATTATTAAAATATACTGTGGGGCATGATGAAGGTTTACGACGAAAGGTAAATGTGATTTGATGGGATTTATTGAGAAAAAGGTAATTTCATTTTTATGTATATGATACCTCAACTGTAATATTAGTTGTTCCTATTCTATTTATTTTTAAATTTCTGCTGTTACTTTTTTTAGTGTTATCTGTATTATTATTTAGAATAAGTTCTTTAATTATTTATTGATTTTAAATGCCCCTTTAGTAAAGTAAAAATTATT
>NW_027115058.1:22468-23591 GCF_000696795.3 Halyomorpha halys
AATTATGTGGTCAGAAGATGATTGAGGATGAGGTAACATCAATTTTATAAATATGGTTTATCAAGAGTAACTTAAGTTTTTGTATTATTCTTAAAATTTTCCTTATCAGTTCCTTATGGTAGGGATGGGATATCGAATAAAAAAGATCGATATTATATCGGAACTAAAATATCGATATTTTAAAATATCAAAATATCTATATCGAAAATTTAACGAATTAAAGTTATGATAATTAAATAACGATAACATAGCAAGACATAGGAAGACATTTTTTATGTCATACCTAATCAAAATACATAAGAAACTCTTAATAACCATGAAAAAAAACAACACCACGACAACCATGACAAATATAAACTAAAATATATTGTTTTATTGAAGAAAATTTAAAAATAGAATACCAATATTTTATTTTGATAAGTACATATTTATTTCGATATTTCCTATTGTTGTAATCGATAGGGAATATGACCATCATTATTCCGATATTATTTTATCGGAATATCGATGTATTGTTTAAAATGCCTAAAATATTATATAGAGATTTTAAAATAGGAATATTGATATTTTATTTTGATAATTACATATTTATTTCGAAATTTTACATTGTTGTAATATCGATATAGAATATAAACAACAATATTCCGATATTATTTTATCGAAATACCCCTATATTGTTTAAAATGACTAAAATACTATATAGAGATTTTAAAATAGGAATATCGATATTTTATTTTGATAAATACATATTTATTTCGATATTTTGTATTATTGCAATATCGATATGGTGTATATGAACAATATTCCGATATTATTTATCGAAATATCGATATATTGTTTAAAATGACTTGAAAATTGTATAGAGATTTTAAAATAGGAATATCGATATTTTATTTTAATATTACATATTTATTTCAATATTTTCTATTTTTGTAATATCAATATGGTATATAAGAACAATAATACGATATTACTTAAAATATTGAAATATCGTTTATAATCTTTGATACCGATATCAATAACAAAGTAAGGAACATGAAATTATCAAAATAAAATATCGATATTCCTTTTTTTAGCTTTTCATAAAATATTATAGTTTTCTTTCATAATATATCGATATTTC
>NW_027115058.1:25475-25787 GCF_000696795.3 Halyomorpha halys
AATGAAATATTATTTCGATGAAAAAATATCGAAATATCGTTTCTAATCTTCAATAACTATATTAATAACAATGTAAAATATCGAAAGGAACATGACATTTTCAAAATGAAATGTCGAAGTACATTTTTTTAATTTAATTTTATTTTTTTATAAAATATTGATATTACTATTGAACAAAATATCGAAACATGGTTTCTAATCTACGATATCGATATTAATAACAATGTAGAATATCGAAATGAACATGAATTTATCAAATCAAAATATCAGAAAACTATTTTAAAACTTTTTATAAGATTTTCTTAATATTTT
>NW_027115059.1:0-572 GCF_000696795.3 Halyomorpha halys
TGTAGAGAAACTACCCATTGGCAGCACTATAATAACATTTCTACATTAGAAAGTCATTAGGCCATCTTCTTTTCAGGCACCTCGGAGGATTGTCAAGAATGGAAGAAGGAACAAGATGAGAAACTTGTGGGTTTGGGTCGTTAATGAGTCTATAATGGAAAGATCTATATCTGGTTTGGGCTAGATCGGTTTCGTAGAGAAGATTAAGATCTTTATGAATGATTTTATTTGTGACAAAGTAAGAAGAATTGAGGATTTCGGATTGTAAGGTTTGGACACGAAAGATATTCGAAAGTTTAGTGGAGCCCCAAAGCTCAACTCTGTAGGCCCAGATAGACCTTATAATAGTCATGAAAATTTTAGTCTTTTATAAAGGATTAGAAGTTTGGACCGTTTGTCGATTAAGTGCTGTGATAGTCGGAATCGACGTGCAGTTTCATTTCTTTTTAGTCTTGTGGGAGGATTCCAAGATACTCGTTTGTCCAATTCATTCTAAAAAGAAAAAAAACAAAAGAACTATTTTGGGTAATTTGCCTAAAGGAAGTAAGTGATTTGATTTAATCCCTTAACTG
>NW_027115059.1:2317-4347 GCF_000696795.3 Halyomorpha halys
ATGTAGTGATTTTAGTATAATTAAATATTTTAATGTTAGCAAGCCAGTTTAGTGGTAAGGTCTCGAGGTCATCTTCTTTTCAGACGCCTCGGAGTATTGTCCGGAATAAAAGAGGAAGCAAGATTAGAAACTAATGGGTTTGAGAAACTAATGGAAGGATTGATATCTGGTTCGAGCTAGATCGGTTAAAAATGGAACATTAAGGTCTTTGTGGATGATTTTATTTGAGACAAAGTAGGGAGCATTGAGGATTTTACGAAAGATTTTGGATTGTAAGGATTGGATACGAGAGGAATTCGAAGGTTTAGTGGAGCCCTAGACGTCAACGTCGTATGTCCAGACAGGCCTTTTGTAATGAATTGGAAGTTTGGACCGTTTGTCTAGTAAGTGCTGTAATGGGACGGAAAAATTAGAACGATATCTTAAATTCACAACAATACAGGTGGGTTAGTGGGATCAGGTTAACACATATTCTGCAACTGTTTGTATAAAATTATACGTCCAATGAATTGCATTTATTTCTTCACTTGTTTATTTATTTATATTTATTCTCCGTAAAAAAATCAAAGAATCTTCAACTGTGAAACGCGTATTACACAATTTTTACTTACTAACCTACTTACGTTCCCATACTTTGTGTAAATTAGTAATCTCATGTTGAAATTAACAATAATTTTGTGGTTTTCGAAAAAAATAATATGACGGCCAGGGAAGGTGAAAATTTTGATTTTTAATAATATGCTATAAAAATTCATACATTCGGGTTTTTGAAGTGGTAATAATAAATATAAATTTACATTTTAAAGATTACAACAGTTTTACAACGGATAAAGAAGTCGTCATGCAATCGGGAAAGATCGGGTGGTCTCGATTTTTCCATTTTTCTCCTTTAGTTATACATAAAAGTATTTAATATTTACACATTGTTTTGTATTGGTAACTACAAGAACTGGCTATGTTTTTTTTAAATAAAAAAATAATTAAAAGTACTTTGGAGGAAGGTTTTTTGAGAAATAGACTATTTTAATGATGATAAGGTGAATTTAGTATTTAAGAACAGCTAATTGCTCATTGATTAATGATAATTCTAATCAAATTATCAGCATTGGTTTGGAGAAATTTGGAAAAAAAAATGTGAAAAACCGATTCTATAAAGTGACACTTCTGGTCAGTAGATCTTATCGAAAAAATTGCTCTCACGTCCCAGCCTATATTCCAACCTTAGATTTTAGATTAGATTTTTATTCAGGGCGATCAACATCTAGGTTATTCCAACCTTAAATATGTAATTTTAATTTCTTTAAATGTGTTGTTATTGAGCTAGGCTGTTCACACAAACAAACTATTACTAACGGTTATTCAGACTATATTATAAACAGACGGTTATTAACTCCAAAACGTTTATTTTCGAAAATATTCATAATTTTACACGATCGTAATACCTTAATTTTAGTTTTGATCACCATATATAGGTAAATAAATATAATAGTTCTTTTGTGTGGCTATACAGAAGCAGTGATATTAAGAACAAATATCATATTACATAAGTAAAAGTCACTAAAGCTTGATGAAGCTCAACTTGAACAGCCCTGATGGGGCGAAACATTGGAAAATGAATGGTTGTTAACTATTTATGTTTCTCTTTTGACCGCAACCCTGATTATTTTCTCCACAATTAAGAAAAAATAGGTAATAGATGGAGAGATTACCATGAAGGTCGGATTTGAATTGGATACTTTTCGTTGTTAGTACTTTTTTTGATATACTAAAAGTATAGAAAAAGCTGAGGAAACAATATGAATTTTTGACCTTGATTCCGAGTTTTTCTTTTAAAAATCATAAAAAAACTATTATTATATTAAACTATTATGTATTAAATTACGGAAAATGTGATTACATTTTTTTTTTTAAATCTTATTAATTAAAGCCATGGTAGCACTTTTGTTCAATTTTTGTCGATATACAGTTTTTAAAAAACAATTTTTTGCCTACATAACAAGAAATCTATGATTCATTCATTTAAATGAGTG
>NW_027115060.1:0-386 GCF_000696795.3 Halyomorpha halys
CCTATATCTTAGGGAGTTAAAAAGCGAAAATAACTGATAGTATATTAGACAGGTGAACAAGTTTACATTGTGTGGTGTGTTATCCACTGGTGTTTTTAACTTAATCGTTAGTTGCTAATAACTCGCTGTTCCCTTTTAACCGCACAAAAATAATAAAATAATTTTAGCTGTTACTAAAACATGGGATTGGAGTGAAGCAGAGGCGAGAGGAAACAAAAGGAGTACGACTGGCCGCTAAGAACAATAAATAAGAGCGAAAATCACTGTTTTTTGTATCGAGAAAAACCGACTTAAAAAAAAAAAAAGAACTACAAATATAGTAAATCGTCCTTTAATTCAGTAAAATATTTACGATGTGTTCCAAACCCGTTCCCAATTTCTAATAA
>NW_027115060.1:3716-4260 GCF_000696795.3 Halyomorpha halys
TCAAAATAAATAATAAAATCAATTCAAACCTAAGGGAGAGGAAAACTCAGAAGGAAGGTCCATGCCTGAAGGTTTCCCCATTGGCGTCCACCGGAATTGTTTAAGATGGCATAGTTTTACGGAGTTTCAAACAAGAGAAAAACTTTAAGGTATTTTTCATTTTAAAGATGAAAATATCAATACAGTTTTGGAAAGGGAGAGACTTGCCCCATCGAAGAAGGGGGTAACACCCCTTAAGAAAACACATCCTTATAAAATATTTTCTAGTGTCTTAGACTTGTTAAGTTTAACTGAAAGGGTCAATATCACCACAAATTCTAAAAAAAAAACAAAAAAACTGATCTATATATGGGGTTAATTCAATGTGAGGACATAATACAAAATGAGATATCTCAGATAAACGAGAAATTACATTTAGAAGCAGAAGGAAATAGAAAAAATGATTTTATAATTTATATAACATACGGATTATGTAAGCAAACTGTTCCTTAAGGGCAAAACATGTTCAACAATTAATTATCTTATTTTTTGGATAATTGCCTTC
>NW_027115060.1:5826-7354 GCF_000696795.3 Halyomorpha halys
AACTACAGAAGACGTATCGTTAGAATAGTAATAAAAGAATAAAAGCGAAAAGAACAAACGAATTAAAAAAAAAAAAAACCTTATGTTTTAAAGGTAAGAAAATGAGAAAGTTCAAAATTGTGAAAAGTAAAGTAAAAAAAAAAAATCAAAATTGGGCTTTAAAACATTTATATTTTTTTAATATCTCAAAACAGTTTGCAATTAATTAAAATTATGAGGATCTGGACTAATAACTAACACGTAGAAATATCCAATTTGGGCCATATATGGAGCATAATATGGAGCAATGCTTTGATTGGATACTTCAAAGGATTCGGATCGTAAGGATTGGATTCTTGGATCCTTGAGCCAGAATTCCATATCCCGAAATATATCCGGGGAAGGTAACGAATATAGTTCTTGTAGTTTCCAATCCGTAGTAGTCTAGATTTATGTAATACCGTAGTTTTCTGTACTAAGTAGTGAAACTGAATTGGGTAAATTATCAACTGCGATTTCATAGGCAGAAAAATATTTATGAAACTGGGCTATTATTAAACGTAATAATTTAATAACGTTTTGTTTTTCAGCTAATAATTGAAATAAATATTCATGAAAGGATTTCGGAAAAATACAATGTGTTCAAACAAGATGCTCCAATTCATCATGTTCTGTTGGATATATATTACCGGCTTGAGGAAATCCAGACTTATCCTCAATGATATAAACCAGAATTCCTTGAACCTCTACGGAGCAAGGTCAGCTTGCATTGAAGTCGGCGGAGGGGAAGCACTATTACAGAACTAAACAATGTTTAAAGCTATGATTGGTACCATTTATTATTATTTAAATATTTCATATTTTAAAGAGAAAATGCTGGAAGCTATAGATAACAAAAAATTCATTCGAAGAAAGCCAATTCGTTTGAAAATATCTTACAAGAATGAATACTGACAATCTAGGCCGAAACGACAGCACACATTGAATCAACATAACAGTCTGTTTCATAGTTATTCATTATCCCACATTTTATTAAATTATTTAACAATAAAAGGAAGGATGGTTATAATGAATATGATTATAGTAAGAAACCCACTGATATTTCGGTTCGAAGATCCTGTTCTCACGCAGATTACGATGGATATTAGACTTGATTTTATCATCAGTGATTGTGCCCCTCTCCATGTTGTCTAAATTCATCTGTTGTCAAGAAACTCTTAACTTTTTTGAAAAATTGGAATTTTTTTCTGTTGTATTAATAAGAAAAAATGTAATGCAAGAAAATTATTTTGTAGAACTGAATTTTTTTTTCATATTTTATCAACGAAATTTGTTTTATTTATTTTTTAACGAAAAATAAGTTCATTTTTACAAAAGGGGCAGAGGTATATAACCATATAATCTTAACCATAAGCAAATAACCCGACTTTGAGTTAATATAGAATTAGTATCCTCTGATACAGAAAACTTTAAAAATGATTTACACTTAAATGATAATTGTGTCATTTAAAAATTAATTGTTAAGTGTACAATATGTATGATGTGGTGT
>NW_027115060.1:8874-10505 GCF_000696795.3 Halyomorpha halys
GGCATATTTCTACTAATTATTAAAAAAATAAAAAATAATTTACTTTTATATCTTTTTAGTTGTTTTCTTCAAAAAATTCTTCAATTCCTTAAGACCAATTATCGTCTTAATAAAATAAATAAATTCATAGCCATCAACAAAGAGAAAACTGGGATTTTCTTTCATTTATGTTCTAAGGAAAGTGAGGTACAATTTTTAAACTTTTTTGAGAAGAATTCATTTTTTAGTTTACAATATTAACCAAAACATTTTAGCAAAAACATTGAACCATATTAAGCCCACATCTTTTGCTAAAAATAACTGCTTGTCAAAGGAACCGTTCTCACAAAAAAATAACAATGAGTGAACCAACTGCATGGGAAACAACGTTTTATGAATTAATTATACTGTATGTCGAAAACCTCTTTTATCCTATTTAGCAATACTTCGGCGAAAAGTACTACATAATGAAACATAACTCTGCCTATATCGAATGCAGGTTTGCTTAATCAAAGGGGACAGTGAACTGATGCAGGAGGGGAAAAATATAATGACATGGACAACAATAGTTCATGGATCTACAGGATAGATAGGGGCTTCCTCAATTGACTTTGTAGTTGCAAGGTTGTTGAACCATCTACCACTCTGGGACGTTAGCATGTCCCGGTTATTTTTGCAAGTCGATTTGAGAAATTGTGTCAACTACAGAAGACGTATCGTTAGAATAGTAATAAAAGAATAAAAGCGAAAAGAACAAACGAATTAAAAAAAAAAAAAACCTTATGTTTTAAAGGTTTTCAATTTAATAGCAGTCTAGAAGACTCAAATATATTTATAATAAATAATTATGATACCGCAGATCTAAAAAGATAGGGAGGTTGGCAATATTATTCTACGATTACAGTTATACGACCACGGTTATTATCAACCTTGACTGTATATGTCTCCATAAAACGTGGTTTTAGAGAATAAAAATTTATAGATTTTATGACGACTACTATCATTAACGTCCCTTGTAAAACCAATTTCAACTGTTTGAAAATACTCTTATCAGACAATCTGCGCAGATAGAGACAGAATAGGTTTTAACTGACACCGCTATAACTTCTTAGTAATTATTTGGTTTTCAATAATTACTTTTTAACGGACATCTCATAAACATATCCCAAATCGCTCCCACCTTTCAAGTACATATTCAAAATTAATAATTCTTCTGGGTTTTCGATCCAGGAATTAATCAAACGCCAATTAATTTATATGGAAAACCCTCGTGTAAGTACAATAATGAAATATAAATATTTGGGCCATTATAACCAAAATATTAAAGTTGTGTAACCCAAATTATACTTTTGTATAATAAATAAATGTTTTTCATTGGTGTAATTAGAGACTGTTAAATGTATATATTAACCCCGAATTGTAAAAAATATTTTGTTTTCATTTAAATGACTGACCTATTTATTATAAAAGAGCTATATATAAAATAAATAAACAATTAATAAACGCATGCGGTAATACTAAACTAAATAAAATAATGATTAAAAAAAAATATAGTATGTTTACTATTATCTGAAAATTACGGTAATTTTTAATTTTAATAATAATAAGTTTCTTTTAGTTTATAATTAGCATGGGAAGTTTTGACAATGATT
>NW_027115061.1:0-1373 GCF_000696795.3 Halyomorpha halys
GTCACAAGTGAAACGAAAATAGTTGTAAACTATTTTCGTTTCACTTGTGACCGCAACCCTGACCATCTTCCTATATATCAATTTTTACGGTCAACTACATATACATATATAAAATATATGTATGTACCGCAATAGGCCTGTAAGACCAAAAATGTCTTTACGAGTATTCAGAATGTATTCGGATGTTTAATCATTTAATTTTTTAGAATAAGAGATTATTCGTCCATAAAATTGACGAATAAAAAAGTATTCAAATAGCTATTTGAATTGTTTTGCTCGAATAATTGATAATTCGTGTAAAATAATGACGAATACAAAAGTAATCGGATGGTTTATTCGAGTTGAAAATTCATGAATACTAAAGTACTCGTCTCTCGTCAATGGAATAATATTTGACCAACTTTTCATAGTACCCAGATATCAGACTTGAAAGACAAAACTCTAAACACTATTCCCATTGCTATATAGATTACTGGGCATGATATTATATCTTTTAAATGAAAACGAACTGGAAATCTACAAGACCACCTTAATTTTCGTGCTTTAAACGTATCCAAAACTTTCTGTATGAAGTCCTTCGATCATGATCTCAGCATCACATTTTTTTTTATTACTTTATGCTTTTCAAATACTTGAACTTTAGTCAGAACTTTACTCCATCATCCAAATTCTTTAACAAGTTTTTCGACAGTCTCCCAGCTTCAATCCTATCTTCTGATCAGTCACAGCATCCCCTTCCTCCGAGGGGACAGGGCTGGAAAGGCTCCAAAAACCCTATTAGCCTTATAAACTATTATCTTCCTTCTATAACTATTAATTGTTTTATTTTCTCTTCTTTGTTTAATCATTACGAGGAGGCCCCTCACCTACAAATATTTTCTAGACGAATTCACACGGAACGGATGGACCAAAACATAAGTACCTTCAAGTACCCACGGTAGAAAAAGGTAGTATCCAATCTGAGTTATGTAACCATACGTAATGCAACTTATTAATTTGATTCTGTTTTTCTGTTTCAGAGAGATCGAAAAAATAAAATCATCCTAATTCTTTAGCTACTTTCGTTATAAAATTTAGTTCAATAGTTTCCGCAATTTCAACAAGCAGACTTTTTTTTCTCTCTCATATCTAGTCGTTACCCAGAGAAACATACTTGATTAATGATGTATCCCAGTTATAAATTAATCCCAATTCGTATCTCAGATATGCACATCCTTGCTGGATTCTTTGGCTATTTAGGGTTTTAAAATTACGTTGCTCGTAGATTCCGACTATTACAACATTTACTAGACAAACGGTCTAAATTGCCAATCCATTACAAAAGACTGATCTACATGACTATTATAAGGCCTATCTGGACATACAGAGTTGAG
>NW_027115062.1:0-482 GCF_000696795.3 Halyomorpha halys
GCCAATACGTTGGAGAGTTTTTTAAGAATAAAAGTTGAGAGTAAAATGGATCAAAATTGTGTATATGAATAATTAATTTTTAATTTAGAGCTCCATATCTTTAAAATTATCAACAACACTAGAAAACCAAATGAAACAATTTAAAGTGGATTAAATTTACTAAAATATGAGACCTAATAGTTCACATTCTATAGTTAGCGAGATACAGTATTTTTAAAAGCAAAATTTTATGAAAAATGTACTGAAAAATCGGTAGTTATTGAATTTATTTGGAGAAATGTACAGATGTCTATTAGCACTCAAATTAAAGATAGTTTAATGTGCTATAAAGTAGCTAATAACACTTATATTCGCTGGAGTAGCAGATTTCATTATGTTTGCTAAAATAAATTGATATATATATTTTTATTCTGATGCAGTTTAGAGATTAGATTTAATTTGTTGTCAATAAATCAACCAATGATGGTAGCTAAAAAAATGCT
>NW_027115062.1:3722-4669 GCF_000696795.3 Halyomorpha halys
TCCATAAAGACCTAAATGTTCCTTATGTAACCGATCTAGCCCGAACCCGATATTATTCCTTCCATGATAAACTCCCTAACCGGGAGGGTTACACACTAGTTTCTAACCTTACTTCGTCTTCCATTCCTGGCAATACTCCGAGGCTCCTGAAAAGATGATGGCTACGAGACCTGCTAATTTAAAACGTCATTAGAGTGCTACCAATCGGTAGTCCTTTAACCCAAAGGTCTTTTATTTGTGACAAAGTAAGGAGCATTAAGGATTTTGCGAAGGATTTTGGATTGCAATGATTGGATACGAGAGGAATTCGAAGGATGTAAAAATTGTATGTAGATAACTATTTTTTTTTCAAGAAACGTTATTAAAAAAAACTGTTATGATATTAATTGATAAATATAATTGTTTTAAAAGATAAATCACTTGGGAAATTAGCCTTTTAAAGAAAAAAAAATAAATTAAAAAAAAAATCAAATGGTATCCTTGTAAGGGCATCTCCTTCGATGCGAAGATGACAGGTTGCCAAAAATTGCCCCAGAATGGACTCCATTCGACCTTCAAAGAAGAAGTGGACGTCAAAAGAAAAGTTGGAGCGATATGTTCAAGAGGATAGCAGAACCCCTCTGGAGGAAAGCTGACAGGGACAGGGATGTCTGGAAGGAGAAATGGAAAGAACTCGCCTTCCTATAGGGCTGGTCACCCCGGGAAGTGCCCACTATTACTGTCCAAAGGGAAGGACTATGCAGGAAAGGATACAGAAAGATGGAAAGATAATTGATAGAAGTTAATGTTTTGTCAACTATTATACATATACATTTTTGTCTCTCTATCTTCTTTAAATGTTTTTATTGTATTTATTTGTATTTGATTTAAATTTATTGCATACATAAAAGGCTATTTAATTTCATCCTTGTCAAGTCTCAACACTCTTTATTATATAATAAAATGGT
>NW_027115063.1:0-753 GCF_000696795.3 Halyomorpha halys
TCCATATACATAAAAATAAAATTTAGTAATTTATTCACACTAGAAAATAATTCTTCTATAAAGTGGGTATCCTTAATTGGAGGACAAATAACCCCTCCGACAAATGTTGTAGAACCAGTACTTCCTTACAAATTACAGGTAAAGAAAAAAAATTGTTGTTATATTTGTTACTTTTTATATTCATTATTTTTAATATAATAAATTTATTTCCTACAATGACCGTGTAAATATTTTTTGTTTTGTTTTTCAAATCTAATTAAATATAACATATAAGTTTATTTACGTATGTACGAAACACGCATCAGATTTTTATATGTATATTATTACTATATTTAAGTTTTTGAGTATTAATTTTGTAAATAAATTTTAATTTATGTTTGCAAAAGAGAGAAGTAGCAAAATAAATTGAATGAAATAAATGGAAAAGAATAAATTTTAGGAAGATAGTCCGGGTGTCATCCTATAAAGGTACAAAATAGCATTTAAATTTAAAAAAAAAAACTGTTAATTCATAATCAATATTACGCAGAGCTTCGTCAGGCTAAATAAGAACAAGATTGTATATTGTAAGATATTTCAAAATAATAAGAATATAAGCGGAAAGGGAATAAAGTAATAAAAACAAATACATAAAAAAGAAAGAAAGAAACGAAGTAAACAAAATATAAATATAGATTAATAGAAAACTAATTATCAACAGCTATAGTAATGAGTAATAAATTAGTAAATATATGAGCTAAGTAATGGATAGTA
>NW_027115063.1:3591-4130 GCF_000696795.3 Halyomorpha halys
GATAGATTTATTTATTGATAGATATTACAATCTGCCACACAGTTGTGGACAATAGGTAATAGTGATGGATGATCTCATACATACTAAAATAAAAAATAAATAAAAATAATAAAAAAACTCAATAAAAAAAAACTCAATAAAAAAAAACTATAAAAAAACTCATTATTTTTTTACTATCTGTCATTGTTGTATTACTTCGTACTATTTTAAACTATAATGTATACTTCATATCTCTTTTTCCACTCTATGATCCAAATACTCGCTCTATTTTTTTCTTAGTTCATTATATCATTACTTTTCTCATTTTTCATGATTTTTACTCTTATTCTATTCCATCTTTTTCTCTCTATACTGTATATAATATTTTATACATTTACTACTTATAATATCAGACATTTGAAATTGTTGATTTAAAAAAAAAAAATTGAAATCCGCTCTGAAGGTGACTTTGACTAAAATGTTGGTAAAAGGTGACTAAGATGTTTTGAGATAAAGCCAAAATTCCTTGTTATTATTCTTATAATAGTAAGGTTTATATA
>NW_027115063.1:4180-6152 GCF_000696795.3 Halyomorpha halys
ATCCCCCGCCAGGGGGTCACGTGACCAAATACTAGCCTCCTATTGGCTGCCTAATGATCACGTGACTGGTCACGTGACAGACCACGTGGGTGGTTAAGGATGGGTCGAGCCGAATATTTGAATTCAAATCTCCCGCCATGTGTGACGTCATCAAAATGCTGGCTTCTGATTGGCTCCTCAAAGAAGTGTCCCAGCTCGCCCGTATTCTCTCTACTCGTACCAACTACCAAATGCAATATAATGGTCTCATGAACAAACAAAAACAATTAATTTTTTTTTAATTGTTGAGATGAAAAAAAAAATTCCAAATACAACATAACCTATTCTATATTTTGCTTGTACAACGTTTCGGGACAATTGTCCCATACTCATGCACCTTTTCAATCCTATAATTGAGTTGTTCTTATCAACAATTTTTATCTATGCTACATGTATATATTTAAAATTCTTGTAATCATATTTACCACATATTTTCAATTTCCATATTGAAATCGTCATCTATACATTTATAGTTCAAAACTGTTTTACAACTACATTATTTAAATTATTGTCTTTAACTATTCATTGTGCATTCATCTATCTCTGTAGCACAAACCAATGCTCTATATTTGACATTACCTCTTTGGACCTTATCAACATGCCCAATAATTTCTTTTATTTTATTACCTCTAGAGAGAATATTCTAACAATCTATCTAGAGAAATCTAACAATAGATTGTTATGTCCAACTTTAAACCATTGTGCAATTTATGTTAAAAACTATGATTTTTTATGATTGGACAATTTTATTCTCACACATTTTCCCTGATTTGTTTTTATTATAAGAATTTTAAATATACACATGTAGCATAGATAAAACATTTTGACAAGAATAACTTCATTTTAAGATTGCAAAGGTGCATGAGTATGGGATAATTGTCTCGAAACGTTGTACAAGGAAAACATAGAATATCTTCTATTTGGAAGTTTTTTTTAACCTCAACTATTCAAAAAAGTAATATAATCAAAACTTCCTAAAAAAAAAAATCCACAAAAAACAATTATCTTAGGAATAAATCCATAAATTAGTTAAATCTCTTACAAATTAGCTAATACGGTCTTCATTAAATGCTTATATATATAAATGCACTGTTCGAAAAAAATAATTGTATTAAATATTGGCAGTTAGATTAAATAAAATTTGAGACTATGTTAAAATTTTTATATTTATAAACTTTTTGAATTTATACAATTAACTTCTCTTTTATAATTTTGAATAAATTATTTTGCAAACTACTTTTCAATTCATCAAAAAATCCTACAGGTGCCAGTGCATCGGTAATATTTTTAATAAAAAGATGATGAATAGATGTATACAAAATGATCTGTTATGTCTCAAGATTCTGTTTTATAATTTTTTATTTATTTATTGCTATTTACAATTGTATTTACATAAAATACATCAATTAAATTTGATGTAAGATCAAAATGGAGTGATACAGGCATTTAGAGAAACTACCCATTGGTAGCACTCTAATGATATTTATAATGTAATATATATAATTTATAATGTAATATATATGATATATATTACACTAGAAGATGGCCTCGAATCTTCTTTTCAGGCGCCTCGGAGGATTGTTAGTAATAGAAGAAGCAAGATTAGAAACTAGAGGGTTTTGGTGGTTAGGGAGTTTATAATGGAAGGATTGATGTCTGGTTCAGGATTGTATTAAATTCATGAGTAAATTTAAACAGTGTGTTGTAATCGTGCAACCTAAATTCCCAAAAGTTTTTTTTTGTTAAAACTTTATTCTTTTTCTTATCAGAAATATATAAAGGGTATTTATTTTTGTATTCATTATGTCATCCGTACAACGTTTCGAGCTCTTCTACCCATTATCAGTTTCTTAAATAAAAATATTATAGGCAACAGTTTTACAGTTAACATACAGTTATAATTAACGAATTTTACATTGCATTTACATATATA
>NW_027115063.1:7152-8729 GCF_000696795.3 Halyomorpha halys
TTATAAGGAAAAATAAGAATAATAACTATGAAATTTGGCTCAGTCTCAAAACATTTAAGATTTGTAATTGGCTATAAATTAGTGAAGTGGTTGTATGTGTAGTTAAGTATTAAATTATTTTTTATGTAAATGTGTAATTTTATGTTTTATTAAAATGCAATGTAAATTTTTTTTCATTATAAATATTGTTATTTTAGAACTTGATAATGGGTAGAAGAGCCTGAAACGTTGTTTGGATGACATAATGAATAAAGAAGTAAAAAACTATAAATTCCTTAAAAAAAAAATAAAGAAATTCATGAAAAATTATAATGATGTTAAAGAATGCCTACAAGATTCCATAATGGCGTAAATCCTTCAATTTTGGTGATACGGAAATGTATTTTCCGGTGTCGTTCATGACTTTTTGATGACTATAAATGAGAGTGTTAAAAAGTCGGTGTTATCAGAAAATATCAAGTTTTTGTGTCCCGGTTAAAAACCAGTGGATGAAGAGAGAAATGCTTTATTTAGACACATTGCTCAAATACATTGGGTTGCTAAAATACACAGAATACTTATCAATCTATGATCGGACATATATACAATACATATATTTACATTTTTCTTTTCATCCACAAAGACGTTAACATCCCATTCGCTGCAGATTTGGCCCAAAACAGATATGCGTCTTTTAATTCCAAATCCCTTATCCATCCTAATACATTAGTTCTTAATCTCTCATACTTAACAATCCCTGATAATCCTACAAGGTGACTGAAAAGAAGATGGCCACGGGACCTTCTAATTTAAATTAAGTGAGCTTGAAGTACCACCAATGGGTGGTTCCTTCCCAAGACATTCAAGTGTTTGAAACATTCATCCAATTTACTTATTATATTTATTATTTTGTACAGTTATAAATTACATTAAATAAATTTAAAAAAAAAATTGTTTTCCTACATTTTCCTTTTACAATCAATACTCGTCTACACACTAAATACAAATATTTTAATTTTTTTTTTCTATTTAATAATTTCATTCCATTTGACAATTTCACTCTCTTAGACCTCCCCTCTCCAGTGATCCACTACCCATGTTTGATACGTAAAATAATATTAACCGAATTTATCATTAGATAGTAATATAAAATCAAACCAAAGATATAATAGTCACATCAGTAGATCAGTTTACAAAAAACAAATAAATTTAAAAAAACAACTAATATATAGATTAAAAAAAAAAAAAAAGTTAGTTAAAAGAAATATTTAAATGAATATCTAAGTTAATGAAATGAAAATATAAAGTTAAAACCCAAATACTTTAGCGCACTTGCTCAGCCTCCACTGGCTCACTACCAGTGGTGCGGCGAGAGGGATGCGCTGGGATCTCTTGAGCTCTGCTCTACCCCTCACACGTGGGGGATAGAGTGGCCTCAGAGATCCTCAGGTCAAATGTGTAAATAATGTATATAAGAGTGTAAATATGACTAGAGAATATATTATTTTATTTTATTTATTTATTTTTTCATATGATTATGTTAATTTTCTTTATCTTTCTGTTTGTACATATTTTAAGAGAGATTTTATTTTTTTTAA
>NW_027115063.1:8864-18199 GCF_000696795.3 Halyomorpha halys
GAGATTTTATTTTTTTTAATTTTTATTCTTATTTTATTTTATTTTAGTATGAGTGTGATCATTAATCACTATTACCTATTACCCACAACTGTGTGGCAGATTGTAATATCTATCAATAAATAAATTTAAAAAAAACAACACACAAATCGACAGGTCCAAAAACTAAAAAAAAAAAAATAAATAAAAAAAATAAAACCGGTCTATAAAAGCAGACCTAGAATTTTTTCTTCTAGTCTTTTCTGACTAGATTATCAATATGGCCTTGAAAAAACATACGAGCCGATTTATATTGGACACTGTGCATATAAATATAGAAGGCTGCAGCGGCACGTGTTGGAATATAGCTAAAAACCAATAGCGGTGGGTAAAGCTATCAAAGTAGATCTATAATTTTTCTCTAGGTTTTTTTTATTCGATTATCTATTAGGCAGTGAAACGCATTTGAATTTCAACCGATTTTTATTGGGCAGCTTGTACACACACACAAAATACTCGTATATGCTAAATTTATATTCGTGGAACGCGTGGGTTATCCCGAACATCTGCCAAAGCATTGCATTACGATGTCGCCTGCATTAGAATCTTTGAAGTATACTGTTCGAAGAATTCGGTGGGAAAAAAAATTAATATTCATATTTCCGTGAAACTATTTTTATCGATATTGCAGGTTGTTGAAATAATATATGTATGGTCTTTCATATAATTAACAGAATTTTGAATAATGCGTAATATATTACTTTCTCTTGTCATTTTAGTTAATGTCTTGTTGTATCCAATTATCTAATATTTCTTTGATGCGCGGTCATAAGGGCTTAAGTCGAAAGTATGAATTTTTCAGGAGACCAAAAACAAAGCGCAAAACATTATGTAAAATCTAATTACTGATATTTCTTTAATTGTTATTTTTATAAAACAATATAGTAATAAGTCTATCTGAAGCATAAAGACCTTATTACCAACCGGTAGATCTGATTTGGTGCTATAATACGATATAATCTCCAAATGCTCAAAAAGTGACTTTTATGTCCTTATGACCGTGCATCAAAGATATAAAAATTAATATTTGTTTATTCGTACTTAATGCACTACCATACCATTCATCCGATACTGAGGTTTTTTTTTGTTAAATGTTCAGGATTTTCCCGAGAAGGATTTAGGCTGTTCTGATTTTTTCGGTAAAAAAAAAAG
Source organism: Halyomorpha halys (assembly GCF_000696795.3). NCBI lineage: Eukaryota > Metazoa > Arthropoda > Insecta > Hemiptera > Pentatomidae > Halyomorpha > Halyomorpha halys. The sequence continues at coordinate 10,053 of NW_027115063.1, forward strand.
TTCATCAAAATTAAGCATTTTTTGCTCGTAGCTCAGAAATTATAAATTTTTCATGGCTATTTTATGCAAATCTTTTTTTGGTTTTTCATATTCGAATAATGTTATTTTTGTGGTTATTAAATTTCCTGCAAAACAAAAAAACATTGGATTCGGACAACTATTAGTTAAGGTATAGCCTACTGAACCTTTACCCATATTATTAAAAAAATGTAAAATTTAGACAGGTCCTCTTTGACTTTTTGTTTATTATTTCATTATAAATTGAAAGCACATCATTTATGATGGGTTTCAAGTAAAGAAAAACTTTTGAATCGTTTTATTTTATACCTCCAGTTCTAATTTGTTTAATGAGATCAGGTTTGTACCCTTCGGTGTAGTTTATAGAGCCCTAAACCACTGCCAAGTTTGGTATAGATTTGTTGAGTCTTGTTGAAGTTATTTCTATTTTTATTTCTCTGAATAGAAATAATAAGAAATTGAATAATAAGAAAAAAAATTGTCTTCAATTTTTATTTTTTTATGTTTTTTACTTATTTTATTTTTTTTATTTCTATATTTTTTATTTTATTTATTTATTTATTTTTTTACTTTTATCATTCCATAGGCGTCCGAGGGCTTTACGCCTTTAAGCAACAATCAACAACAACATAAGAAATTGATTCAATCATTAATCCAATGGAATTTTTTTTTTTTATGATCGAACTTTATTTGTTGATAGATATTACAATCTGCCACACCGTTGTGGGCAATAGGTTATAGTGATGAATGATCACATTCTTACTAAAAAAATAAAATAAAATAAGAATGAAAAATAAATAAATAAATGAAAAAAAGTACAAAAAAATATATAAAATCTTTCTTAAAGTATATAAAAACAGAAGGATAAACAAAATGAACATAATCAAATTATGTGCATGAAAAAATAAATAAGATACCAGCGCATCCCTCTCGCCTCATCACGCGCATGCCATTTGAGGCTGAGCAAGTGCGCTAAAGCCGCAAACACTTGAGTGGAGAATCTGACCACTGCCAGAACTCAATTTGTACATTTTTATTTTAATAAGACTCTTAGCCACTGCCATTTCAACCTTCGAGGTTGATTGTAGGAATCGGTGGAACTAGATAAGGTTTGAACCAAAGGATTCTTTGGTTGGTATGAGTTCGAGGACAAAAGGGATATGAAGGTCATGGTGTAGTGATCTGTTGGAAACGTAATAGGGTGCATTAACTATGGTTCTAAGGATTCTGGATTCAAAGGATTGGATACATTTGATGTTTGACGGTTTACCTGTTCCTTAAAGTCCAATGTATAAATAACTAAATATATCAATTTATATCAAACTTTCAATTGTATTCAATTACTCTATATACATTCCTAAATCTACTAATAGCCAAGCGTTTTCGGGTCTCCTAGTCTGGTATAGTTTACTTTTTAGGAGTCAAAATCAACATGATAAATCTGAAATCTGAAATATATCATTCTTGACTGTTCTTATTTTTAAAAAATATATATTAATTACCTATTACTACATGCTTGAAAGTTTTATTTAAAATTTTTTTTTGTTTATTTATCTAACAAAACTGAAAAAATTGTTCATTGATAGTCGACCGTGGATAATATTTATGAGGAGAAGATTGTTGGAGGTACGGTCAGAGAACAACACAAATAAGTTTCCAACGTTTCGGCCAGAATTTCTAGCCTTCATCAGGGCTAAGAACAAAAAACAAGAAAACAGCCAATGAATGAAAGGATATATAAAATGAATAAAATAAAGTAATAAAAGAAGTTGGAAATCAAACGTATATATTGGTAATTAAATATGTAAATAAAATAACATAATTAATGAAATATATAATGCATATAATTTAATATATAAATTATATAATGCAAAGAAACAACGAAGTTATAGAAAACTAAGAGAAAGAAAATATATGCAATTCATGAAGTATGTAAGTAAAATATTAGAATAAAGGAACAAAATATAAAGTTAAGTAAGACAAAGAAGTAAGTAGAAAATATGACAATAATAATATATAGTGAACAAAACTAATAATTGGGTAAGGAAAAATAAGAAAAGAATAGAGACGGAGAAGGGGTAAAAGAGAGATAAGAAAAAAGAGAATAAAACATAAGACATACCTACTTGGAAGACGTTATTTTTCCTTACCCACGTTATTAGTTTTGTTCACCATATATTATCATTGTCATATTTTCTAATTACTTCTTTGGCTTACTTAACTTTATATGTTGTTTCTTTGTTCTAATATTTTACTTGCATATTTCATTAGGTACATATATTTCTTCCAACTTTCTCTTTGTTTTCTTTTACCATAACTTTAATTTTAAATTATCATTTACAAGACTAAAAAGACAGCAAACTGCTCGTCAATTCCGACTATTACAACATTTACTAGACAAACAGTCCAAACTTCCAATCCATTACAAAAGACTGATCTACATGACTATTATAAGGCCTATCTGGACATACGGAGTTGAGCTTTGGGGCTCCACTAAACCATCGAATTCCTCTCGAATCCAATCCTTACAGTCCAAAATCCTTATAAAAATAAATAGATTTTTTAAAAACATGAAATTTCTCTAGTGAGTTAATTCTTATATAGATTTTTCAATATTAATGTTTAATTTGATGTTATTAATAATATCTTTGAGAGTCATGAAAGTTTAAAGTCCAAGTTCATTTTTAGACCATTTAAGATAGCAGACATTTCTATAGATTATTCGAATACACACTATCTAGTTAAAATGTGTGGCTCGTGTCTGAATGATTCTTGGCAAAGATTGAATCTGGAGCCATGACCTTGGCACTCGTTCTATTATTAAATGGTCCAACCTAGTTAGCAATGTTTGACAAAACCTCAAATCGTTTTCCTCTGATTCGGAATGATATATATAGTCTTCCAATCATTTAAGGCTCATTTCCATTTTTGAGCGTTCTTATCAATCGTCTCAATAAGCAAACTTGAAGCAATTGTAACCACTCATATAAATTCCGCATACAAATCTCAAGTTACAATTATTTTGTATTGCATCGCCTTATGCAAGAAAAAAATCTATTTTTAAATCATTTTAACCCACAAGGTAGACCTTATTATAGTTATTAATTAATTAATTATATAAGGAGTCTTTTATAATTAGTTGGAAGTGTAGACTAATTTATTATTAAATATTACATGGAGTTTGGCACCCTGGAACTGCTTTAAAAACTCCGCAAATTCCAACCTCCTACTTACTTTCTACATCCGTTCCTTTCTCACTGATAGATTATTTTAAGTAAACCACTATGGTTTCTATTCATCTCTCTATTCTCAGGCCGCTGGTGTTCCTCAAGGTAGTATGCTTGGTCCCATCCTCTACACTGTCTATACAGCTGATATCCCAACCAATCCTAACACTATCCTCACCAAGTACGCCGATGACACATGTATGCTCGCAGTTAATAATAAATCTTTAATTGCATCTGAAACTCTCCAATACCATATCACAGCTTTCGACAAATGGTGTCGTAACTGGAGGATTAAAATGAATCCCAACAAATCCCATCAAATCACCTTTATCCTTCGACGTAAATCTACTGACTGCCCTACAGAATCCTTTAATAATGTTGTTCTTACCCCTGTCGAACAGATCTGCTACCTTGAACTACATCTGGACAAACAACTAATCTGGAATCCTCACACACGACTGAAAAGACAGGAAACTGCACGTCGCGACACTTACTGGACAAACGGTTTGAACATCCTACTCATTACAAAAGACTGATCCACATGACTGTAATAAGGCCAATCTGGACATACGGTGTTGAGCTTTGGGGCTGTACTAAACCTTCGAATTCCTCTCGTATCCAACCCTTATAATCAAAAATCCTTCGTAACATCCTCCTTAAAATGCTCCTTACTTTATCACAAATAAAATCATACATGAAGACCTAAATTTTCCAGTTGTAACCGATCTAGCCCAAACCAGATATCATTCCTTCCATTATAAACTCCCTAACCATTCAAACGCACTAGTTTCTAACTTTGTTTCCTCTTCCATTCTTGACAATTTTCCTAGGCGCCTGAAAAGAAGATGGCAACGAGACCTGCTAATGTAAACACGTCACTAGTGCTACCATTGTGTAGTTTATCTACACGCCTGTATCACTCCATTATAAACATACATCAAATTTACTGAATGTATTATTATGTACAGTTGTAATAACATTCAGTAATGAGATTATTAAGCTATGGCTTGTAAACAGTTTAATCATTATATCAATACATCTATCAGGCCGAAAATCTCAATCATCATACTTATAGGAACAGAAAATGCAACATAACTCACATCAACAGTTCAAAGCGATACATTAACCAGCGACGCTTTACTACAACAAGAAATCCAGACAGATACATAATGGTAAATAACAAGTTTTAGATCAATATGGAAGATCATCGCAGAAGGGCTGTGTGCATTCTATATCGGTTTCATAAAACCTAGAACTAATTCGTAGTTTTATTCATATAACTACATTTTGATACTTACAGCGGCTTCCTTTGGATCAAATAAAAATCCTAAAATTAGGATTGGAGGGTTGTCCTGTTGTCAAAAAAATACCATATACCAATTACCAAATACCATTACCAAAATACCATATATGGGGGTAAATTTCAGCAAAATATTGGTATTTTCTAAAAAAAATTTCCCTGGTTTTAAGGGTTTGCACATCCCTAAAGGTTTTTTCCTTAATTTTTTTATTAATATTTAACAGTTATCAGTCGCTAGCTTTTTATATGTGATTCTTACTAGGTTGCAGCTAGTTCCGATAAATATACAGAATGTTACTATTGTTAGACATATAACAGACATATGTATAACATGTTTGTTATAAATTATTTATTCTTGACATATATGAGATTCAAGTACTAATTTATTTAGAAAAGGCAGTAATACATTAAATTTGTTGCAGAATAGTTATAACTGTAACAGTATGATTGTACTGTCGCACAAGCTCTGGCGTGATAGTTGATAATTAAAGTAATGTCAGTGAAGCAAACGTCACATCAACTACTTGATGTATACGCCTTGACAATGAACTATCATCCAGTTTCCGTTGTTATGGCAAAAGTGTTACCAATTACCATGGAGTAACTATTTGATAGTTACAGTCGTGACAGTCACACTAGGACTTGCGTGATCGTTAATAGTACAAGTACTATCAGTGGCCTTACAGTCGCATTAACTACCACGTTTAATTATCACATGTATTCGTCTTGACAGGTAACTGTCGCGACATATCAAACTTACGAAATCTAATAACGAAAGACGAGAAAAATATATAAGAACAAATTTTTCTCGTCTTTAACTTAAAATTGTAGTGAATTTCGCAAATATTTCGACCGCAGCGACAAAAGTACTGTTACCACGTGAGAGGTGACTAATGACCGATAAGGGTTAATAATAAAGAATGAACCTTTAAAACAAAATAACATAATAAAGTTGTTTATAATAAATGTTAATAATTATTTTTATTTATAATTCATTTAATTATGATTTTTATTTCAATGAAATGAATTTTCTTAATTAATGATAAGAATCATCAGGGGTTGAGTCTTATTCAATCGAAAAACGGTTCATGAAGTTTCACTCCCAATTACCTACAGTTAAAGGAGCTTGGGAAACCCAACCTCAACCCGAAGGCTAAAGCCCGGCTGCTGAAGGACATTCTCTAATAAATTCTATATTTATCAATTATATTATTAATATTAGTTCTATTTTATTTCTCTCTTCTTCCTTTTTTCAAATTAACTTGTTATTTTTGTTTCTTTTCCCATTGGAGAACAATTTTTTTTTTTTTAAGTTTACGAATGTCATTACTTTGGTTATTAACTTTAATAATCTCTGTTACTAAGAATTATTATTTTTATGTTTTCCTATTTTTTTTTTTATGACGTTGTATATAGTAGGGGTGTCTTTTGTACGAGACTATACCTCCCCCCCCATAATAAATTGTTGAAAACAAAATGTGACCTGGTATCACATAAAAAAAAATCAATAAATGATCACCTACCAATACCAAATGATAAGTTTTGGAATTTTAACTATTTTCATTACCAATTATAAAATCTGTCGCATTTATGGACAATTAATAATAATGGTGAATGTACCCAATAATACTCTATTCACAGATAAATATACGTAACTAATTAACAGAAATAATGAATAAATAGAAAATTAAATTATTTAAAATAAAATGTCTTCAACACAGCTATTCAACTATATTTCTCCATACAATATTTATCTCATGGCTCCTCCAACTTTATCTTTTTCATATCTACCTCTGTTACTCCAAAAATGGATACCAAAGTGTTAGTAAAGTCGAGGATAGAGTTGTTTAGGAATGAGGTCATTGGATCACTTCTATATATTTCGAGGCTAACTGAATATTCTAGATATTTTATTCCGAAAGGGACAGTACTGGATTTAAAAATAATTTTAAAAAATATTGAGGAAACATTCACAAGGTCTTTTTTTCATTCTATCTTCTTTAGCCGTTGATCGTCGACACTGTAAGGGGAAACGTGGTCCTTCATCATTTGTTCTAATCTTCAACCAACAAATAATTTACATATGAATATTATTTTCTTCTTTATTTCTTATCGACCGTGGTTTGCCTTACACGGTTCTTGTAACATTTTGTAGTGGAGGGAGTATAGTCTCGTGCAAGAGGCTCCCCTGACTATTTGCAATGCTATAACCATGAACTATTATAATTAAAAATATTAAATATTAAAAAAATATATAATTCAGAGAAAAATAACATACAAAAACCAAAAATATTTATAGAATAAATTTTAAAAATTGACTTGTGCTGAAAAATAATTTGAGAATAAGAAAAAGAGAAAGTTAAATAATAATAATACAAATAAATCAATAAAACGTTTTTAACAGGATATCTTGGATCAGTCTGTGGTTCTGGTTATTTATATAATTTATAAATTTACATGCCAATCTTCGTAATTTACAATTTCATTCGTTCCAAAATATAAATATCATCAGGAGTCTCCGAGGTTACGACTCTAATTTCTTGTTTTCGTTCTGAATCAAAATCATCCACCATTTTTCCATGGTAAAAAATCAGTTGGAGCCTTACGTGTGAAAAGCAATTCACTCGGCCATAGCAGTTACGTCATTTTATTTTTTTTTTTCGAAAAAAATAAAAAGAGCAAATTAAAGTGAAAAGGAAAGTTCTATATTTTAAATATGTTGTACAGGCTAATCGGTGTTTTTTTGGACCACATTTTTGATTACCAATACAAGTTCAGTATCTGTGTATGTTGTATGTATATGCTTCTTTCTACTCTATCAAGTTATATAACTGTTTTCGGGGTAAAAAAAAAACAAACTATTGTACCATTTTCTCACTAATCTTCACCTTACCTTAAAATTTGGGCCAAATCGTGCAAGCCGTTTTCGAAATATAACTATACCGGGAAAAATACCTTTACCCATGAGTAAGCGAAAATATTGGACAGAATCTGATAAAATACATATCGAACAACTAGATACTAACCTGCATAGTACCAAAAATTAAAATTGGACAATCCGTTCGATCGTTGATGCCCATAAAAAAATTGGACGACAGAGATACGGATATGTATATATACTATTTCTATTAGTACAAAAGCCCAAGAGGAGAAAAAAGGTAGTTATCTCACCCCAAATTCTGATTACTTTAATGAAAACTATGTATAATTAATAGTCAAAATTGATGAGTCTGCCAAGTATAGGTAGGGGGAATAAAAAATGGCTGCTGTTTCAAAGCGATAAAAAAAAACTAATTTTTCATTCGGAGCTCTATATCTTAAGAAGTAGGAACAACACAAAAAATCCTAAGAGAACATAATTTAAAGAAGAGTAAATTTGCTAAAATATGAGCCCTAATGGAGTTCTTTATGTTAAATATTTTTCGAGATATAGCTTTTTAAAAAGCAATATTTCATAAAAATGTTGTATAGGACGTACCAAAAGATCATTAGTTAATGAATTTATTTTCAGAAATCTATATCTCAGGAACTATGTGACGTACAGATGTCTATTAGCACTCAAATTAAAGCTAGTTTAATGAGCTATAAAGTAGTTTAAGACG
>NW_027115063.1:18969-28629 GCF_000696795.3 Halyomorpha halys
TGAAACAGCCACCATTTTTTAATCCCCCTACCTATACTTGGCAGACTCATCAATTTTGACTAGTAATTATACATAGTTTTTATTGAAGTAATCAAAAATTGGGGTGAGATAACTGCCTTTTTTTCTCCCCGGCTCTTGTACTATATCGTCTTATGCAAGGCATTATATAGGATAGATATACATAATAAAGGTTCTAATTTGAGGAATATTATTCAAGCAATACCAAATATATATATTTTTTATTTATGTAGTTGGTAGATCTAAACGTGTATCCAGTCCATTTTCAGATCTAAAAGTTTCGATTTTTTAATCTATGCTATGAGGACCGATATCCTCAGGGTGTCCAAGTCCTCTTCGATCATTGATTTCCCTTTATTCGAACGTTGTTGGGTTTTTTTCCTAGATGCTTATTATCTTTTCATTGTTTTAATGCATTTTGTCCTTTTATTTCCTGATTAATTCACATACATTTCCTGTCTACCCATTGTTCTCAATAGCTTCGAGTCTGAGGAATTCTCTGTTTACTTTTCTTAACATTGTGCACTTTGTTTTGTGTATTTGTCCATCGTTGCTTTATCAATAGATATAAATTTAAAAAAATACAAAGTTTCAACGATAAATTAGACAAATTGTTTGCAAAATTAAGTCCAGATACCCAAAAAAAAAAAAAAAAATACAAGTATATTAATGTTACTTTTTAATATTTTAAAAGTTTTTCTGACTTAATTCTATCTTTTATACATAATGTTTCGAATTGAGCTCAAAATATTATTGTATCAGCCTGCAATTAAGAGTTTTACACTATTCTGTTCTACTTTATTTGTATTTTGTAATTTTTATTACATATTATTATTAATCTATAATAATATATGATTATTATTTTTATGTATTGGTAGTATATGTAGAATATAAAAAAAATTAAATCTGTACTACTACAACTCATGAAGGGGTCTGGGGTGCAGTATTTTGCAAAGTAGTTACTAGGATGTGATTTGGTCAGAATCACGCAAGACCGCCAGATTTTTACGCAAATAAGGGTACCCACTTCATGAGCCTGGGATTCCCGAAATGAAGGGTTGAATTACGACTACAGTAACAGAATCAATAATTATCTGCCACAACCGGATTCGAACCCGGGTCCTTGGAGTTAGTAATACAGTGCCTTACCACTGAGCTACCACAATTTATAAATATTTATCGTCCTTAAAAGGCTGATTGGTATTCTGTAAGTTTAACAGCCACACGAAATTGAATAGATTTGTTTGTGCTTATTTAAAAAAAAAAAGAAAAAAAAAAAGAATAGAATTTCTATTAATTATTTTAGGGTCTATTTTAGGTACAATTTGATGGTTATTTATTAAATCTAGTATTTTTTTAATTCGGGAAACCATTTCCTTCCAAGAAAGGAATATACAGTAGTATAAGTTCTTTAAATAAAATATTCAAAAATTATTATTTACTTTTTCTTATTATTTGGGCGCTAATTTCTTTATTTATTCCTTATTTACTTTATTATTTTAATTTACTTATTTAACGGTTTAACACCTGCTCCTGAGATTTTTTAATTATTTGTTTCATAAATCTCCATGTTAATATTATTTACGATGAACCATACTTGTTTAATGGTCCTGTTGACTCCAATAAAGCTTTCGAAACGGCTATGAAAATATTAATTTATTTTTTTTGGCATTAGTGAAGGAGTTGTTGATTGTTTTCGATAAACGAGACATGACTCTCCGAATAAAAGGAATATGTGATTCGTCGGCGAAATATCCCCCCAAGAGGGCGGGGAGTGGGTGATTCTTATTTTAGACAAGTAACTGAAAGTTGGCCACTGGAACCTAAATTATGAAAGAGCCCAAGATATTTCTGGACGAGGGAAGGTATATATACCAGGCAGCGCCGGCAGAGACCACATTTTAACACAGTCGCTGAAGAGGACTGCACCAACACACTACAACATGTCACTGGAAAGAGCTGTCAGAGCCAAGGTACCACTCACAGACACTAACACTGCATTCCATTAACATGTTTCCATTACCACAGTCATTATTTTAACTATATTCCAAATCAAACGCAAAAATAATAATACTGATGGAATTCAAAATATATTAGATTCAAGCATTATTCGTAAATTGGATTTTTTCAAAAATATAAATTTAATTTCGGTCTATTACAGCCAGTAAAGCGTTCAATAGTTTTAAATTTCTATTTTAAAAATTGAAGTATTCATTTATTATTTCTACATTTCTAATTTGTTTAAATAAATAATGAATAAAAATGTCTGTTTCTCTATTAAATTAATTTAACCTTAAAAGCTGAATATTAATACGGATCCAAAAATCATTAGAAATAATTTCTTCAGAATAGATTTTTAGTTAGACATATTAACTATTTTAAATTTTATTTATTTAATTATTTCAAATATCAATGTCAAATGTAAATTAACTTATATGATTTAATTTTTAAGTAATACTTATCTTTCTTTTAAAGTAATGTAGAATGTTCAACTTAGCTGACTTAAAAGAAAAATATTAAATGACTTTAAAATAAAAATGAGAGAGTAAAATTTGCTTCAGCTCAGAAATAATTTTTACGTTTGCTTTAACTCATATCTTAGCAAATATTATTTATAAGTTGAATCATAATGAAAATGCTTCAAATTATTTTTTATTCTTAATTTTATAGTTATTGAATCTAACATTATCTTTATATAACTCCATATGAACCATTTAATCATCCCTAGTTTTTGAAAAAAAATATATATAAATGATTCTCGATTAAACTAATTTATCATTAATTACAGAAATGTTAAAAATTAATTTGAAAATCATTAGAAATAACGTTTTAATGAAAAAATGTAAAGTTATTAGAATTAAAATTAATATTTAAATATTAGTAAATTTGTAAATTGATCTATTTTATTTTATTTTTAAATTATATTTAAAATTTTTTATTGTTAATTTTTTTAAGTCTGTTCACCTTGGTTTTATACACAATAAAAATAGTAAATGGCAGAAACAGAAAAACCCTTCAATTTATTCGATATTTTTTATGTTACTTTGTTTTTATTTTTCATTTGAGTTATGGAAATATTAATGATTTAAAAAATATCCTATGATTTTGAACATATCTTGTAATTAAGTTTCAAGTACTACGAAACATTAAAATATTTTTATTTATTAAAAAAAAAAAAAAAAATCATCTATGTCGATAAAATGATAACCTATTTTAAACTTAATAATCAAAATAAATTTCCATTTGAATGTATTAAAATAAATAAGAGATTGCAATTAATTTATAAATACTTATATCATTTATTTCATACTGCATTGTTTACGGGTCATGTTTTTCGAAAGGATATACTCCAATAAATATTATTTTTTTCATTAAGATTTACAGGCATAACAAGTCCACCTCAATGAATCTCTGTATGATTGCTTTGAATTAATATTAGATGTATACAAAGAAAGCATTTGCGTTTATCATTTAATTGCTTATAACAATACAAATGTTTGAAATTAATAATTAAGGACATTAATTATTATTTTGATTTTAAAGCAAACCTCTTGATCATAAATGACACACTCTCATATTATCAGGTGATCGTATGATAGATTGCCCAATAGACGTTTTAAATTTTATTTATTTATTTTTAATATATTAAAAATTTATATGTTATTTCGCTTTAATGTTATTTAATATTATTATAAAATTATAGCCTAAAGGAGGTATCTCTTAGATGTATGTTTTGTAATTGAATAGATAAGTGGAAGAACATATGAATAAATATATGAATTTGAAAAACATTGAATTTAATGATTTTTAATTCATATTTTATATTGGAAAATTCAATTTTTTACTTCTGAAAATCATCAAAACTCATGTTTAGAAAGATTAAACAAACTGCTGTGTACAAAGGAATGGTTAAAATATTTTTCCGAAACAAAATCCCCATTTTATCTAAAATGCCACATAACATGTTTTTTCTGCTTAGTTCTTAAATTGTAGTAAATGTTCCAAAAATTATTGCATTGGAACTGATGATTTCGATAAAACCTTTGGAATATTTGTTATTCAGTAGTTGTTGTCAGAGCGGTTTTGTTTTCAGGGTTAAAAAAATATGGGGAAGGGTGAGAAAAAGGAACTGGTTTTAAACTCCCCCCCCCCACTAAAAAAAAAAATAAGATACAGATAGTACTACATTAGTAAATTTAAGGAAATAGGCAATTATTCTTAGAATGCTTTCATTATTCTAGTATTTTTCGTTTTGCTTCACTATTCCATGTGCCGAAAACGTGAAGGTTACCATGTTTTTCTTTTTAGTTCAAGATCTTTATAATTTTAATTTCTGAAAAAAACCCTGAGAAGACACCTGCTAGGCATCACTCACTCGCATCTGCATGGTTTCACACCTAACAAATAACCCGGAACACGTTCTTCTACTGTCGCAGCTATTATTTGCGACATACTCACTTGTAGAACAATTAAATACCTGAGCCAAAACGCCGCAGGGTTCTTAGTCTCGCCAACTGTTCGTCATGAGAATATTCATAGTCAGATATGTTTCGAAATTCCTTGTATACCAAATCTGGGAGTAATTCCAAAGGAAACATTAGCGAAGTGTTTTGGCACTCTATTCTCGACCGTTTGGTTTGGGAACAGGTGTAAAAAAAGGGACACTTTTTTTCTCTCTCTCTAATGACCTGAAAAAAATGTTATGCAGTGTAAAACAGCGTAGGTGTTAAAAAACATTTTTAAAAATGGATCTAACGAACCCATTTCAAAACAATTTAGCAATTTAAAGCATTTTTTTTTCTTTTTCCCTCTGTGGCCAACCAATGGGTGGCATTGGTTTATTCCATAAATCCAAATATTAATTAACTATATTTTATGAAATCTCTGTAGGACAGTTTGCCCAATTCCTATGTTACTGCTATTATGTATTAAATTAAATATATCTGATTTACTGATATACTATACCATAACTACATCTGTTTAGTTTAAACATTTCAAATATTAAAAAAATGTTTTAAATACCATAAACAAGTCTTGTTTTTCTGATAGAATTCCTAATTTATTTTATAAGCTTATAGATTTTTTTATGGAGATAATAATACAATCTAGCACCATGTAAGAAATAATAATAGTGCTAAAATATACTTTAATAATTATAACAAAATAAATTAAAAATATAATTACAATATTCAAGTAAAAATATTGAAATTTTTTTTTTAAAATATTTTTTGACAATGAGGAAGCTTCTACGAGGAAGCACTTGTACCCAAAAATTGACATCCCAAGAAATTTATTAAATGTAACTTGTCCATAATTTTGATATTCTTAAACATTAATTTGTTCTTGGTTAAATAAAATAAAATTTCAACTTGTATTAATTGTTTTGGAAGACTTTAAAACAGTCTTAAATGTTTCTATAATATAATGATTGATAAGTAAACATTTTTATTAAATACTAATTATGGCTAAGTTATGTTTAGAAGCTCCAAAAACATTTATTTGTTTATTAAGCCTTATGATTGTCAAGTCAAAAGCAATTACTTACTGTATTTAGTTTAGATAAAACGAAAGATAAGTTATATAAATATAAATCTAATGATATATAGTTAGTACGTACATAAAAAAATTAAACTAATTTTTAACTAAAAATAAGCTAGTTAAAAAAAAGTTCTGATGTTTTCAGCATTGTATATAACATTTTAATTCGTTCAAAGATCTAGTACGGAGTCTATTAACGCTCATGGGTTTTAATTTTTTAAATCATTAAACTCATTTTAATTGAATTGCCAAAACTCCATAGAAATATTTAACATAATGGAATAGTGAGATATTGATTTATGAATTTTCTATTTTATAATAATAGAATGTTTAGATAAAAAATAATAGCTATCTATAAAATAGTTTCGGATTCCTCTAAAAAAAAAAAAATAATTGATTCTATTATGACTATAAACCTAACATAATTTTTAAGTGATAACAGCAGAAAAATTACAAAAAAAGCTATAAAAAATAAAATGAAGATGAATAGATAAATTAATAAAAAAAATTAAATATTTAATTAGCAATAGATATTTAGTTTTTTTAATGAATTTAACGTTTAAGCAGTGACGTAGTGAAGTGAGTTTGGCCCGCTCCTTGTGGAGCTTTTAAGGGGTGGTAAATTTTACAATAAATAGTAATAATAATATCTTGTAAAAATTAGAAAAAATTAATTAAATTAATATTTTTCTTGTAAGCTGTACGATAACGATGAAATATAATTGTTCTTGGCAAAAAGTTCTTTAGAATTATTGTGTATTATACATTGAAATACTTAATTATAAACTGAAATGATTTTCCTCTACCCTGTACGTCTGACACCAACGCTACGTCACTGCATTTAACAGATCTGATGTAATTACCGTTTTTTTTAAACTACTCCCATTCAAAATTTATTTTTTATGTATAATACGTGGATGTTTTTGAAGATTAGATGTATTTTTGAATTGTGGGTGGTTCCAAGTCTTAAAGCGGGGTAGTCATTTTAACATAATATATACCTATGTGATATATTATGTTTTATTTGAAGTCTATATATGGGTCGAATCAATGTCATGAGAATAATTGAGTAGCAACATTAATAAAGAAACAGCGCTCTGAAATAGAAATGAAAAGTTAGGTTGTGACCGAATCATATTTTAAAATCAATGAACCAATATGGCGGAAACTAAGTTCACTGGTTTTTTTTTCGGATTGAACTCTTTAGATGTATAGATTTGGACAAGCTCCCAAATCTGTTTGAAGATATTTACCAACAATTAACAAACAAGAATTTACTAAAAAGAACCATCCATGTATGTGTAGCTTCTAAGAAGAGGATGGATGGATGGACGCCAAGCTAATTTTCGAATCGTTTTCGAACCCTTTGATTAGCTAAATTTACACCCATTGATGGTCCGAATCGAAACAGTTTATTTGCGGTCCTGTCCCCTCGTTTAATAATAGCCTTATTCGAACGTGAATGGATTCCTAATCCTGTACGGGGTATATTTATGCGAGCGGAGCAAATGGTCATCAAAATATGCGCATAAAACATTTTAATTCACTCGAGGTCTGGCAAGGTTCCCGGCGGACTTATTTCGAAATTAAGAAACAAAGAAAGTTTTCAACTCCCGTTTGAATTAATTAGTAGTTGGACAGTTATGTAGTTAAGCAGGGAAATTTTTCATTTTGAATGATATCCCGTCGTGTCATGGATGTAATGTATAAATTATTGCTGGGGTTTTAAATACTTTCGAGTCCTTAATACTGCAGGGGAACAAACATGTTTTTAGAAACAATTGGAATTGGGAACAAGTTTAGGGGGCTGAGGAGTTGAGAGCGGTGCCCGTACGAATTCGGCGCCTAGGGAGGTCGACTTTTATTTCTTTGGTGGTCCCATGAAATGAACCCCTCTCCACCATGGTTAGAATAGGTTGGTAGCTTGGTTACTTACATATACCTCCCCTTCCGAATATCATTAATAACTAGGAAGGAGTTCATAAAAAAAAAAATGGGGACAAGTTTACTATGAAAAAATAAAAATTCTTCATGAAATTTTTAAACATCTCCCTAAAATAAAATATTTAGCTTAGGGCTCACTCATCCTCGTGTTGAACAATGAACATTTAAAGTAATAAGAATATGAATCATAATCCCATTTCACTTCAATAGAAAAGAAATATAAGCTAATCCAATAGTGTTCTTTTAAGGGATGATAGGCCACAGGTTAATTAATCAGTCTTGTATAGCGAGTGGGTCGTGGTGCCATTTTGTTTTGAATCACAAAAGTATTTCATTAATTTATTTTTCTTACCTACACGCCATAATGGAAATAAACCAGTGTTTAATTTGTAAATTTAAGGGTCGTCTGTAGCCTAGGGGGTTGACTTTTATTTCGTAGCGATCCCACGGAATGAAAACTTGAACCCCCATTATTATTAGAACAGGGTGGTGACCTGAAGATTAGACACCCCCCTTGAAATGACGCGGTAGGGGATAAGAAAAAAAATTGTATATTTGAATGTTTCTGTGTTACGATGTCTTCTTCCTTAGTATCTACAATTAAATAATATATTTTTTGGTGAATTAGAATCAGACTGCATTAAATCAATATTGATCTAGTTTAATTTAAAATAGCATATTGTTTCTAAGCAATAAGAGTATATTTTTATCTATACAATATTAAAGATCTATATTAAAAAGGGGCATATTGTACCCGATTAAAATAAATGAATTAAGTACGTTTAAAAAAAAATGAAAGTAATTAACTAAACACTAGTGTGTTTTTATTATGAACTGGAGGCATGGAAGAGAAATTAATATAAGTTAAGAATGTGAAAAAACAGTATATTGTTAATGTATATACATTTTTCTATATGAAAGCAATAAAAATAATCATATACAAATATACAATGCATCTATTCTTACAATAAATATACAATAACTTCATGCTCTTAATAAAAATTAAATTATAAATCCCAAAATAATAGTAACACTATCTTACTGAATGTCATATATTCACCTATATAGCAATTTTCGGAGAGTGAGGGGAAGAAAGAACACTCAAAATTTTATAAACATTTTATTCATGAAATAAGTGACATTTCGTACCTAAACTGTTCATTCGAACTGATTACTGTAAACTGCATCAGAAACGTTATCCAAGTTTTAAGGTATTGTTACATTGAGAAATTATAATTATTTTCGTTATATTATATTTAATATTATAAATACAAATACAAAAATATCGGAACTATGTATAAAAGAATTTTCTTACAGTTATCACCGCGTAGAAAAAAAAATCATGACGTTTTGTCTGATTCCTTGGTCATAAAAAACACCATTTAAAATGTTTATATTATTTTTTGTTATAATAAGGTATTAATTAAATAATTATTATTATTCTTAGATTTAATATCCTCAAAAAGACAGAACCCTTCAAAAAAATGCTTCAATATAGATTAAAATTTATTCACATAACAGAAAACAGGTTCCTCATTATGAATAATTCACTAGTTTATTCAAACTAATAGATATAATAGCATAGTTAAAATAAATTATAATGGAATGACGTTTATAATATAATATGCCCGAATTTGTTTTGTTTTTATTTTGCAAGAATTATATTCTATAATATTGTTATTTATTCAATGATCAGTTAACCTAAATTTCTTTTCCGAAATACCTGAGCCGTCACTATTGTATTTCAGGAGCTGCCCCCAAATTGTGATCTATCACTGGTGGCGTTTGGCAAAGACCACCAAGTTGTAGCAAACCTGATCCAGGTTCAAACAACTTCATGATTACAAAACAACTTAAAATTAATTATTATGGAATGACGTTTATAATATAATATGCCCTAATTTGTTTTGTTTTTTATTTTATTTAATAATGTTAAAAATATTTTCCTTATTTTAATTTATTTTTTATATTTTTATTAACTAGTATTAGTTAATTATTGAATATTTATTTTTTTATATTGAAATATTTTAAATCATAAATCTATTTATTAAACTTTTTAATTAGGATAATACTACAATACATACTAATTTATCAATAAAGTGCCTCTTTTTTAGTACGTTTTTATTTATATAAAGAAAATATGCATAGAAAAATAGTTCT
>NW_027115063.1:28679-33211 GCF_000696795.3 Halyomorpha halys
ATTTTTATAATTTTTAATTTTTATTATTATACATTATCTAGTAGAAAGGTTTTGTCCTTAACCTGTTTAGTGTATATTTGTTAATTTATTTTATTTCTTATTTTTAGTTTTTTAAATTTCATCCTTTTTGCT
Source organism: Halyomorpha halys (assembly GCF_000696795.3). Lineage (NCBI taxonomy): Eukaryota > Metazoa > Arthropoda > Insecta > Hemiptera > Pentatomidae > Halyomorpha > Halyomorpha halys. The sequence continues at coordinate 28,812 of NW_027115063.1, forward strand.
TTATAATTTATTGCTATATTGACTAAAATATTGTATAAATATTGGCCATATAGTTTTTGGTGACCATACTAAATGGTAATTCATGTAATAAAAATAAATAAAAAATAAAATAGATTCTGATGTACATGCTGAGTGAAGTAAGTAAAGAGCATGAAGAATACGTTAATATTTATGAACGTTTTTGATATAAAAAATACATAACTTTGCAAGAATTATATTCTATAATATTCCTATTTATGCTGATCATAGAACAGTTAACCTAAATTTCATGTCCGAAATACCTGAGCCGTCAATAATACTACAATACATACTAATTTATCAATAAAGTGCCTCTTTTTTAGTACGTTTTTATTTATATAAAGAAAATATGCATAGAAAAATAGTTCTATAATTGAAATACTAAGTAACACACGTGATATTAAATAATTTCAGCATATTTATGAGGCAACTTAATTAGAGCCATATTGAATTAAGTTTAATTTGAACATGAAGTAGTATACGACGGTTTCATTATTATATGTTTTAAGAGTGGCAAGGAACACTCATACTTGCCGGGGCGCCAAATGTCTAAGGAGGACAATGAATATTTTCTGGATTTATATTTGTTATATATTCTTATATTTTTGATAATTAGTTTATAGAAAGTTCTGAAATATTTGAACTTATTTTGAATTTGAATTTTTCTGAAATCGGAATGACGATATGGTTCAGTGTAAGTTAATGTGGACTTTACTGATAAATTACTTAGTATACTTGTTATTTAGAGTATTTTTAACTGAGTCGATTCTTAGAATATTCTTGGAAAATTATATAATAATAGTTTATTTATTTGTTTATGGGGCAACCCCCGTACAAATAGAGTTAGCCTGTGAAATAAATGAAATAGATAATCAATTGTAGTAATTTTACAAAAATAATGAGTTAAAGATCGTTTATATAAACTAATAACAAACAATATACCCAAGCTGAGCTATCCACAAAATTGGAAATGTGGAAACTTAATTATACAACATGAGAAATATAATAATCGATAAAATTAATGTTGAAAAATAATAATTGAACAAATAGTTGCATAATTTTTTCTACGGATTTTTCATAAGCTGTTTGTGGAAAACACATTCCTGCCCTCTTAAAAATATTCCATAACGACTAACGACCAAGACGTGCTAGATGTTCCGATAAGACTCCCGAGTCAAGAGTCAGTGACAGATGACGGGTCTATATTTATAATCTGAGGTGTGGGTGCCTCTGTAACACTAGCCAAATTTCCCTCTTAAGTATCTTAATCTTTGGTCTCTTTATCTAAAGCAGATGGGATAAACAACATTTAACGATACAGAACGGGTTGTTAAGCGTTTTGACACAACTAAAATAAACAAGAAAAAAAAGGAATATTTCCCTTCAGGGCGCTTATGGTGGAAGTATTATTTTTAATAAAGCGTAATGTAGTAAAAAGTCAAACTGTTTAAAAATATGTTCCTTTATGGGATAAAAACAAAATGAAGAAAAATAACTCCGATTTTTCAATCTAAACATCCTATCTACTTAATTTTACTAGGATGCTTGATCTTAGAAACAATTAGAAAATATAAAAACTTCCATATAATTTTTTGAAATTTATTAGTTCTTGATGTTCATTTGGGATTCTCTTATAAAAAAACCTATAGCAACTATTTTATTTCAAATTAAAAAAAAAAATGAAAATCTCAAAGTTTCACAATTGTACCTCATCCCAGGTTACCCAATCTCTAAGCGCTGGGTATATACCACAGAAGTCTCCCAACCCAAGAGTCGATCCATGGCTGATATAACAAAATTAATAATTATCTTCCACTACCGGACGCGAACTCGTGGGCGGAAAATAGGAGCTCCTTACTCATTGTTCCTGGAGAATTAAGAAATATATCATTAAAATTGAATCGTCTATAAGAAACCATAAAAAAGTTTAGTATTGTATATTCACGCGAATTAGGAAACATTTAATTTAATTTATTAAATCAATGTTGGTTTAATAAATATTAAACCAACATTTCTTTTATTCAAAACTATCGTATATAGTAATAAATAATGTACCACGGTTTTATTTAATGCACACATATTCCACATGTCTGTAACATCGATGGAAAATCATAGTTTATATAATTTTTAAACTTGATTGATTTTTTACAAATAAATCTTTTACTAATAAATCTAATATTAATTTATATATTGTAGATATAAAAAAAATTACCTCAGTAAAAAAAAATCAGCTGCGAATAAGAAAAATATAAATAAATTTAAAAAATAAATAAATCGTAATGATGTGACCGGTGTGAAAATAAAAGTGTTTGAAATTGGTCGATAGAAGGAGCTGAAACGTTAACGAAGTATGGAATATATAAATATAGAATAAAACTGTGATAATATTTTTATAATTTTTAATTTTTATTATTATACATTATCTAGTAGAAAGGTTTTGTCCTTAACCTGTTTAGTGTATATTTGTTAATTTATTTTATTTCTTATTTTTAGTTTTTTAAATTTCATCCTTTTTGCTTTATAATTTATTGCTATATTGACTAAAATATTGTATAAATATTGGCCATATAGTTTTTGGTGACCATACTAAATGGTAATTCATGTAATAAAAATAAATAAAAAATAAAATAGATTCTGATGTACATGCTGAGTGAAGTAAGTAAAGAGCATGAAGAATACGTTAATATTTATGAACGTTTTTGATATAAAAAATACATAACTTTGCAAGAATTATATTCTATAATATTCCTATTTATGCTGATCATAGAACAGTTAACCTAAATTTCATGTCCGAAATACCTGAGCCGTCACTCTTGTATTTCGGGAGCTGCCCCCGAATTGTGATCTATCACTGGGGGCGTTTGGCAAAGACCACCAAGTTGTAGCAAACCTGATCCAGGTTCAAACAACTTCCTCATTATAAAACATCTTTCCAGAATAGATAGAAACAGAATCCGGAATCGTTTTAATCTTATTCTACAATTTTCAAAATAACTGTTGCTGATTTTTTTTTCCAAATTGAGGGATAACTTACGAAACAATTTTTTTTTTTAAAAAGGTTACTCGATAATATTTTGTATAAAAAATTGCTCCTAAATTATTTTCCAATTTAATTTTTTCAAAACAAATAAAAAGTTGTGGATTTGTGGAGACACAATTAAGTGTGTAAGATTATGACTAAGGGTTATATTATTAAACGCACCTAAAAATATGTTACTGTATTAATAATATAAAAGTTCCTGAATGTCATTATTGCTGATTACTTTAAAATTGGACTTCCAAATTTATCTTACTATGGGAAATCCCAAGAAAATAGTTTTTTGATTGATTGTGAAATTTAAAACTTGATTATGAATTTAATAACGGCTTTTTGTGTTATTTTCAAAAATCACTAACATCTTTATTACTTTTAATTCACAGTTAATTTACAATAAATATTTCAAACTTTATTATTTTATTGGTATACATGAGAACAGTGCTCGTTAAATTAGCTTTTTTTCTCATTCATTTCCTAGTTTGCGATATTTATGACGCTTAACTATCATATACAAAAAGATCGTTTGACTGCCTAAGCGTTTTTTCTAATGTATGTATAAGATTCCGGTTAGAAAATCTTGTTAAAAATAACTTATTTGAAAAAAGATATTGGGAAAACAATTGTAAACATTTGTGTTTTAAGGCTTGATATATAAAAATTAAAATAAAGCTTTAGAAAATACTGAAATATAAAAATTTAATTAAAATATTTAGTTTAATTTCACGAAAATTGAAATTAAATCCTTTGAAATAAAATATAATGGTTATTTTCAATGCATGGTTAAATATAGGAAGGAATTAAAATCATTAGTGAAGTTGTTAAATCTAATTTCATATAATAAAAACATATATTTGAAAATTAGAAATTTCTAAGTAAATGGATTTTTAAATAATTAAAAAGAAGTATGTATCTGTATGTGATCTATTAAAATGAATTTAAGATTTTATAGTAAGCTATCACGGCGCAAGTGATCAATTATACCCGCAAGACAGTTAAGCTGTGACGGATGGTATTTAAGGGGATGCTCTCGACATATTGAAGTAGATATGGACGTCAGAACCAATTCTATTTATTTAATTTGAATATACATAATACAGTGAATATATAATGTAAAATTATATATGTGTTTATATATATGCACATACATTATTATTATAATATATAAGGAATTAGAAATACATAAATTAACGATTAAGTTTTCCTTCCCTTGTGGTCTTAAATTCGTTATATTGTTAGAAAGCTTTACATAAATGCACAAACATATATATGTATATATTTCATTATAATGCATGATAGAAAAGCATATATTTACTTACATATGAAAAATTATATATAATATAAAATG
>NW_027115063.1:33361-43640 GCF_000696795.3 Halyomorpha halys
TGGTCAAAATAAGGAAAACATATTTTTTTTATTTATTTACTGGTAGCAAAGAAAAGGGTTAAAAATCTTTAATATTTTCTTTCAAAACATTCGGAAATCGATTTAGTGTATAATTATCTCCCGTTCTCACTAAAATTAATATTAACTCCCACTGGACTTCAAGAGTACACAAACGTATACATTAAAAGAAAAATGGAGTGTATTAAAAAACAAAAAAATTACGTGAAGTATAACCTCATATTATTTTTATTAAAATAATGGTTCTTCAACAATTAAAAAAAACGAATAAAACTAGGTATTAGAAAGATGAAAGGACAATTTATAATCTAAATAGAACAGTGACTTCAGAGCAAATAACATGATACCAAGCTTGCCTGAGTTGTTCCTGTTATCTAGAGGCGGATATTCAATGCAGAGCCGCCTTTTTTAAAATTTTATATTATTTTATTATACATTCTAAGTAATATATATAATTTTTTTTATAATTGGACTAAGTACAGAAACATGCATATTTTTCTAAATAAGAACAAAAGCTCTCGCATTATGAATAATTTTAGTTTATTTATTGACAATAGCTGTATTTACATAAAAATACATCTAGTAAATTTGATGTTAAATTATAATGGTATGTAGAGAAACTATCAATTGGCAGCACTTTAATAACCTTCAACATTTTAAGGTCTCGAGGCCATCTTCTTTTCAAGCACTTCGGTGGATTGCCAGGAATGGAAGAGTAAGCGTTTTATAATAGAGTTTATAATGGAGGGATTGATATCTGGTTCGGGCTAGATCGGTTACATTTGGAATATTAAGGAATTTACTGATGATTTTATTTGTGAAAAAGTAAGGAGCATTGAGTATTTGGGATTGTAAGGACTAGATACGAGAGGGATTCGAAGGTTTAGCGGAGCCCCAAAGCTCAATAATATGAAATAAAAATTATAAATAAATTCGATTAATGAGAATTTCGTAAATACTCACACATTCAAAATTATTAAAAAGAAAGAAGAAAAACTCACCGTAGCTGTTATCCAATATTCCAAATAACATAAAAAGCATAAACATTATTCTTAAAAAACATTTATTTGAATATTAATAAGCTTTTTCGATCCAAAGAAAATTCATACCTATTCTATTTTACTTGTTTACTAGTTATAGTGAATATTATATTGTGATATATGATGTGGATTTCATTTTGATTATCATTGATAAAATACTGACTTAGTGCACTTTTATAGTTTAGAAATGAAAAAAATATATACCAATATTTGAAACCAGAAAAATTGTTCTGAAATAATGAAAATAAATTATTTATAGAGGTATAAGAGTATAACATTTTTCATAATTTTCCAGTAGAAACGTTTAATAAATAAATAAATCAGTTTTTGGTGCTTGAAGGAACATTAAAACCTAAGATAGTTCATAGATTGTATCTGTTGAAATAAAATCATGTACTTTTAGTCCCAACTTAAATCACTTACAGAAATAGAATCAGTTTTACGATTTAGTACCGGATACATAAATATATCACTTTCACTAATATATAAAAAAAACCTACTAGTAAAAATTATTTATTTTTGTTGCTATTTCCTCTGAAGCGTATATAAAAAAAAAAAAAATACACAAAAACATCTTCAAGTGGTTTTCAAAGTAAATACGTGGAGCATGAAAATTTACAAACCATTTAAGTCACTTAAAATATTCTTAGAGGACGTCCAAGCATTTTTTTCCTTGATAAATTACAAATAATCTAAAAATAAATGTTAAGAAATCGTTTATTGTTCAAATGTCATTTAAATCAGCTGAAATGTTAGGTTTAAATCTCCCCAGCTGGTTTCTGCCCTCTTTAAAGATTCATTGCTGTTTATTTCTAAACAGAATGAAGTGAAATGATTGGAAGTTGGCAGTCGATCTGGTAAATGCCTGTTTTGTGAGCGTATTTCCATCTCTATACAGATGGCTGTTGATAAATCTCCTAAAATAGCGTTGAGAATGCACAACATTCTTTTGTTAGACTGAGTTAGAAAGTTTCTCATTTTAAATTTAACTATTGGATAAATATAATATAATTAAGATGATTTAAACTTATCAACTGTCTCTGTTCATATCGTCAAAATATAACTCGATTAAAAATCAATCTAGAAATAGTTTATTAATGGGAGTCAAGCAGGTAATCAATTAGTCAATAATAATTCTTTTGCTAATTAAAATTTATACAAGATTTAATTTCGTTTTAATACTTCTTTAATCAATGTGATATTTTCGGGCAAATATGATCTAGGACTGAACTGTGTTTTCTTATTTTCACTTACATATATATGAAATATACAGCAAGGGAAAGTGTTGCGATTTTGAAAACATTCGAATCTGAGTTGTTTAACAGAAAAACACGTTTTGAGGTTCTCTGAGTAGAGGTTGTTGTAGGAAAGGCTTCAAGTAGCATTCTGGTGTCAGCGAAACCGGTTTGAACACGGCCTGGACTAGTTGAATTTTATATCGTAGTAGATCCAAGGCATAGACTTCGGCCTTCCAAATAGTAAATAAAAGTAAAAAATGATTAACAATCCGTGTGTCCGTGCACCTGTCTATGTATGTTAACCACCTACAAAAAAAAAACCAATGCTGAACGGAACTCAAATGACGTATTTAAGGTAGGTATAGGCCCGAAAAGCTCCAAAATTATTAAAAAAAAAAATCGACATCAGAAATGCTATTTTATATCATCTATTTTACACATTATTACTATTTTTCAAAAAAGACTCGAACGATTCTGGTTAAACCTGCTATATCAATATTAAATTATATGGTATTTAAAATCAGTTAGGTTTTTATCCTCATTTAAATATTCTAAGAGAGCTGCAATGCCGATTTTTCCATAAAGCTTCTTCAAAAGTGCATTAAATTTTGATTTTTTGACATGATTAAACATCTCAAAACACGGATAAATATAAAATATGAAAGAATTTCATACCTAATTAAAAGAGATTTTTTTTTCATATTTCAATGGTTGTTATGACAACAGTCAAGATAAGTTTTAGTAACAACGTATTAATTAAAAATGTTTTATAACACAACATTATATTCATAGAAACAATTTCTACAGCATTTAATTTCATAAATTTCTGGTTTAGATGCTAATTTATATAATAGTATTTTTTTTTTAATTGCCATAAGAAATAAAAAGCTCTATTAAGTCAGCCACAAGACAATTGACTGTGAAATAATTTTTTAATAAAATTGAAGCATAAATTGTTATTATTAGTGCATAATTTAAATTTTTCGAATGGTTTTCAATCCCTTAATCACAACGATGACTAGCATTAGTATAAAATAATACTATAACGGAGATTCAGAGAGATGTCTTGCCTCAACGCGGAATGTGGATGGATTAATTATTTTCAATTTTCAATTAATTTCAGATACTTATAGAAACTTGGAATAAAAAATATATTTGCATTGTATAACAACTTCATTCGTTTAGTGCTTGGAGATAGATTGGTTCTTTGGTTCGTTTAGGTCTTGGCTATTCCTGTTACCTTGGTTTACAGTCTATCCGAAGCTGATTTGGCAAATATCCCGGAGGAAGTTCGCATCATGGAATTTTCTCAGGTCAAGACCTTATAAACAATATCTAAATTTAGTAGTGGGCGTTGAATTTGCCGGTAAATGTTGTTATGAAGGGAATTGAAAATCCAGAAATTCTGAAACGAAAAATATTGTTGCTATTGAATAAAAAAGAAGTAAAGGAATCGCAGTACTTGAATATTAAAAAACATATTATTGACAACCCAAAAACAAATTGAACTATTTATTAAGATAATTCAGTTAAAACTAGTGGTATTCCAATATCTCTATAATAGATGGTCATGAAGCCATATTATTTTCAGAATTGCTGGAAGTAGATAAGAGTACTTAAACATTCTAATATTTTAATATATAGAAGATCTGTATATACACTATATTATATAATTATTACTCTCACCAATGCTGTTACTTACAACTTAGCCCTAGGAAAAGTGATTAGAAGAACATCACGCAAAAGTGGTGGGGTGCACTTCGGAATGAAACAAAAATCCAAAGTCCTTCGTACAACCCCAGGAGCGATCTGGTATCAGAGCTTTAACGGTGAAGAAGAACTAATAGTTAACTGCCAGAAGAGACTGGTCAGTTAATATCTTATGGTGTGAAAGGATGAAGTATAATTTGGGCAGGACATGTGGCTCGAAGCAATCCATCAGGACGCCTCCAAACAACAATGATTGCCAGTTGGCAAGAAACCACGTAGTGGGCTAAAAACCTGGTAAATAAACAGAATTAAGAATGAGAAAAGCCCTCGAAAAAAAAATTAAAGACATATGGCAATTTTTGTGGAACGAAAGCCCAAGGAGTGTACTAAAAATTATTAAAAAAGTACGTCAAGCCCTGAGGAATCTCCAGCCGTAGATGTCGTAGAGAGGAGGTCGTGCTGACTAGGTTGAGAATAGGTCACACGAGGCTCACTCACTCATATCTTATCTCAAAACAAACGCCTCCGAAACGTCCGTATTGTAACAACAATTTCAAAATTAGTTATATCTTCTAGGAATACCCATATTTCGCGCCACACCTCAATTTCTTAGGATGAAACCCGGATATTTAAACCCTTAGAGACGATGACAAAACAATAAAAATAGTATTTCAGTTTTTAAAATCAAAAGGTTTAATGTCACAAATATAACATCGAACAGTCGAAAATTTAAAAAAAAAATAATAAAACAAATGATAGAAAATTAAATAAGAAATTAATGGCGTTGATGGTCAATGATATTTTAAGCCATTAAACAAAAACAAACAAATTATTAAACAATTGTCTCAATGGACTGAGGCCTGAGTGATGGGAATAATGAATTATTTCTAGTTTTATTTATAACAGACATATAAAATATATTATTTTATTTTTAGTTAAAATATATTTTCCTGAGAAATGTTCTCTGTGCCCCACCTCAGAATCAGAAGTGAGTCACGACCTAGTTTCTATTTAGATCTCTTAACATTCTCTCAGCTTACATATCCATCTCCTGTTTCCTCAATTTAACTCTCGTTTTTATTTATCCACAAATAGTCTTTTTAAAATGCGTCGTATCATTTATATGGCCGTGTGCATATTTTATCAAAACAGAAACTGCGTATTAGTATTTGGGATTACAGAAACATTCGAATTGTTTCTTTGTTGATCATTGAAATTAATCAAGAATAAAAATACAAGATATATTAAAACAATCTTGTTATTTTTTTCTGATCCTAGTTTAATTAATTTTTAAAGTCATTACGCTTCAATGTTCATAGTTATTTTAAGTTTTAAGTACATCTCGGCCTCATGATATTAGAATAAAATAAAATAACTAAATGCATATGTAAGGGTATATATATATATTTAAGACACTGTACTACTAACTATTACTAATAGTTAATTATTTATTCTGTTACTGTAGCCGTGAGTCGACCGTGTGGTTCGGGAGCCCTTCAAGGTCCACCCAATCTCATAAGAAGGTTTGGTCGAGCCTGATTCTAACCAAATTACCTCCCTGCACAACCGTTGTTCTAGTAACAGTACCTCCTTACAAAGTACTGCACCCCAGACGATTATAACGATTATGATGAAACGCGGTATATGTAAAATCAAGTGATCTTTAATATCAGACAGGTTTTATCTTCATTGAAACAGACTGACAGGGCTTAAATACTGAATTAAAATAAAAAAAGGAAATACTTCCTCAAAATCACTTTTAATTTTATTTGTTTGAAATAATTAGCCATCTCAAATTTTACTAGAAGTGAAAAATGGAAATATATATAAACTATAAAAGGTTTTGGCAATTAACTAAAAAAGAAAATGGTTTTCCCTCAACGGGCCATGACTGGGAATCCGAAAACAGTCGAGATAGCCCGATCTCTTTCAATCGTCTTCCGTAATAAACGACTAAAAATAGGGTGGATTTACTTAAAATCCCTATCTATGCATTTGACCCCGAATATGAATTTACCTACGATTTACTTCAATAAGACTTTTTTTTTCACGATGTTTGTATTTTACACTTAATTCAAAACCTTTATTATTATGGAATAAAACATAATTCGTATTTTTTTACGTCATTACTTCACTAAAAAGAAAATATTGCTTGCTTTTTTTTTTTTTTTTTTTTTTTCTAAAAAAAGAAGTTTTTATTCTATTAAATATTTATTCGAATAAATGCTCATCCGATTTAAATTTTAGTTTAAAATAAATAAAAAATGTATTCGGTTTCTTCTTTTTTTAATCAGAGAGAATTTTTGTAATTCACTATTCACTTTTAATTTTAATAAAAAATGAATAAAAATTTAGACCAAAATGCAATTCAAAATAAATTAATTATAAGACTGACCCGAGTGTATGGAAGGTTAAAAAAAAGTTTGTTTGTATGATAATTGATAGTGTTAAGCTGAACTAAAATTAAAAGTTTTAAAAATTATTGAAATTGTAATTAATGATCTGGGTAGAATAGCCTGCAAAACGTTTTTAATAATTGGATGTGAAGTGTACGTTTATTTTTTAAGTATGTTAAAATATTATTAATAATGTTATTAAAATTTTTACAAATGAATGTATAATATAAATTGTTAATTGTTAGACTGTCCCAGAGGATTGCCGAATTGGCCGAGACGTTGGATTGTTGATGATATAATAAAGAGTGTTGAGACTTAACGTGGATACCAATTGATTTATTTAAACAATTTATTTTTTTTTTAGTCCCATACATTTTCAACCGGCACAACTCTAGTCAGTACTTAATGGTATAAAATGAGGTAGAAGGAAGAGGCGGGATTTAAGCGGGATTTGGAAAGACAAGGAAAGTTACGGATTACAGTCAGGGTCAGATTCCTAAAGGATTAAATAGAATTAATAAAATATTGTCTATATTTGGTTTATCTCATGTTTTGATAAACTAGTATTTCATTTTGATTTTATTTATTTTATATCATATAAAATATGTACCATTAATAATCTGCTTATATGTAGTTAACATATAATAGAGGTAACATATATGTTAAATAATTTTGTTTTTCGAGTAATTAAGATTAAAATGTGGTATTTGGTTTGGTTTGACAGATCGCAGGGAAGAGGGACCCTGAGCAGGAGCGTGAGGCCCAGGCCTGGATCGAGGAGATCCTTGGCGAGAAGTTCCCATCTCACGTGAGCTACGAAGACCACCTCAAGGATGGTCAGGTCTTGTGCCGCCTCATGAACAAGCTGACCCCTGGCTGCATCACCAAGATCAACTCATCCGGTGGACAGTTCAAGATGATGGAAAACATCAATAAGTACGTCTCATTCATTACTATTACAATAAACTCGTATTTTGCCTGAATAGATGCGTTTCGGAAACCGAAATATTGTGATCATATAATTTTTACTTCTTTACTTCATAATAAATAGTCAACGTTTCGCAAACTATGCCATCATCAGGGACTGGAAACCACCATATTAAGGCAGACAGTATATCTCAGTTCAACATTCTAAAACAAATATATTAAATATAGCAAATCATTCATAAGCCGTTTGGCTCATACATTATAGTGGTGGTTTCGAAACCATTTTTGCCGCAACACCCTTCTAGGTTTAAAAAAATTCGCGTCACCCTTTCTGAGCCAAAAAAAAAAATAAATTGGGGTAAAAATTATTATTTTAAGAGCGGTTTGATATGAAGGAATATAAGAAAAGCGCAAGATAAATGCTGAAATGCACTGTATATATTTTGTATATTTTAAATTAAATTTTTTCGTAATATTCTGAGAAACTGGTATTCGCTTGCGGCAACCCTAGCCTACGCTTGGGGCACCCCGGTGTACCGCCGAAAACTTTTTTTTGTATTTCCAATATATACAACACTAACATCTCAACACCTAAATATAACTATATATATAAGCAATTTGGCTCTTCCTTTGCCACATGGCATTATAAGGAAGCAGGTTGGGTTCGTTGAAGGTGGGGGGCAACAATATTGGCTCAGGAGCCACTGTCCGGTGGGTACAAGAACGGGGAGGGACCGCTCCACTGGAAAACGTTTGGGAACCACTGCTTGACATTATAAACCACTATATATGCAGTATAAACTGGAGAGCATATGTTGAACTATCTGTATACAGTAAAACTGCTAAATTAGAATATACAATCTCTCCCTGTATTAATTATATTTTGTAGTATACAGTCCTGACAGTTGACAAAACATTGACTGATTATTTATTTTCCACTATTTGAGAAAATAAAGGGTTTGATTTGGACAATAATTATCAAACAATAACCAAATATTCGTGTTTTCTTTGTATATGGGTACGTTTCACTCATTAATAATATTTTTTTTAATTATGATTCCAACATAAAAGCAATGAGGTTCCATTTTTCCGGATTTTGTAATTGGTGATACTCAATTTTAATTTCATAACTAAAAAGATCTTTCTGAGTTATTTTTATGATTAAAGACCATTAACACCCTATTTTCAGCCTGTAAAAATCATTTTAACAAGTTTTAATAACATTGAATCGGAAAAAAAGTTGTAATGGTGTCAAATTTATATTTCTCGAGTGGGGGTGAGGGGGCGCGCTTGTCTCATTCAACGTTGTTCCGCTGTACATCGTGTGTTCATACAGCATTTTTATTGGAAACTAAATACTTTTCAATCCCGTGTTTGGTGTGTTGTCATTTCATCTCCGAAGAGGCGGCTGAAATCTCTACTCCGACAAAAATGGAACCTCATCGTTTTTTCAATAGAACCTTCAATTATTTTAATTGAAATTTATTTGTTCATATTTAATGTATTCAAGGAGTTCTGATGCGAATCAATGTGTCATGAAGATGAATTGTATAGAAACTATTCTTTGGTTGTATCCTACTCGTATGTACAGGGTGTTTCAGAACTAAGTGTCCTAACTTAAAAATATGTATTAAGGATCTCAATATAAAAAAAAAATTCCTATGGATATGTCATCCAATGCTTTGTTAATGAGATATTCAAGGCTAAAGATTTTCATTGTTATGAATTATTTTATAATAGATAAATTTACACGTGTTACAATATAATTTAATGAAATATAAACATTAACGTTTATATTAAATATTGTTCAAAGTTGAACCTTGAGCATTAAGACAGACTCGTCATCTTCCTTCTACAGCAGCAGTGGTCGAACGCCACTGGATATGTGTTACTGTCACGCTGTCCAGATCTAAGCTCACTGGATTTTTCATTTGGGTTAACATTAACAAGAAGTATATGCATGTCCGGTCAATGACCTTAATTATTTATGAATAATAATTGAAACTTGCCGACCTTGTCTTAATGCTCAAAGTAATCTTTTTAAACATTTAATACGAATGTTATTGTTTTCATATGATTAATTAAATAGTTCATAACGATGAATATCTTTCGACGTGAATATTTCCTAAACAAATCGTTAACGGACACACTTTCAGAGAGTATTGTTTTCTTGTTTTGAGATCGTTTATCCATATTTATACAACTTAACGTTGGAATACCCTATATAGAACATTAAAAAAAAAATAATCTAACCTAGTATTAATGACAACTGGTAATAGTTTAAATGATATTGGTATAGTGGGTCAAATACTTCGACAATAGAAATAATTAAAGAATTGTGAGTTAAAAATACAATAAATATCATTCTGTTAATTATATATTAATATTTTTCCACACAAAGACAAAACAATTGTGATTTTTAATTTGCAATATTAACAAATACATTCATAGAATCAGAGCAGGAGATTATAATTATTGGATTAAATATCAATTCAATTTTTTTTGTAGAATTTTGGATTTCGTATTTGTATTTAGATATGCTCGGAAGGTGTCTTATGGATTTTAGATAAGGAGAAGGTACAAGTGCCTTTCAAAGTATAGAGCAATTAATCTATAATAAGATGAAATATATAAATATAGATGAAATTCTACCCATTAATAGAACAGTACTATTTCTACATCTTTGTGATGAGCCCTGCTGTTCTCTACTCAATTTATTCTTTAATAGTAAACAGGTGCTGATTTTTACTTTCATTTACCTATGTATGAAATATACAGCAAGGTGAAGGATTGTGGTTGTGAATAAGTTTTTATGAATCAATAAAAATCGCTGGAAATAAAACCGATTATTATTTAGAATAATTATTTATTATATCTATTAGTAAAAGATTTTTTTTTTAATCATTTATTTAATGTAATTTACAACTGTACAAAATAATACAATAGGTAA
>NW_027115063.1:44000-51015 GCF_000696795.3 Halyomorpha halys
AAAAAAAAAAAAAAAAAAAAAAAAAAAAAAAAAAAGATGACTGAGAATTGAAAGTAAAAAAAAAAAATAAAGCTAATATCAATAGGAACCTAAACATAAGATTTGTTTAAGTTTTCAATTATGACTTGCAAGTATGAAGTCTTGGATGTCCTCCACAACAGCACTAACATTCCTTTGGAGTCCTATAAACTGCCTTTTTAGCTTCACTTAGCCTGACAGCTTACCTCCTCCATAATACTCCTTCCTGCGTCTGTGCTCTAAGGATTACAGTAGCGTCCAAACACCTCTTTTATCTATACTATAACCTATGATTAATGTTTAGAAACTAATTTTATTTATTCTATCCACAGCTTCTTGAAGGCTATGACAGAATACGGTGTCCCTGACGTCGACCTGTTCCAGACAGTCGACCTCTATGAAAAGAAGGACATCGGCCAGGTGACGACAGCCTTGTTCGGTCTCGGAAGACAGACCTACCGCCACACTGAATGGCCCGGTCCATACCTAGGACCCAAGCCAGCTGATGAGTGCAAGAGGGACTTCACCGAAGAGCAGCTGAAGGCTGGACAGACCATCATCGGCCTCCAGGCAGGATCAAACAAGGGAGCCACCCAGGCTGGACAGAACATGGGCGCATCTCGCAAAATCCTTATCGGAAAGTAAATCCGAAACCACCACCAGACTGAACAAAATACCTAGAATTGATATAAAACGATTCCTATATTTTTGACTATGTACTACTGAAAAATACACGATATATCCTTTTTGATTAAATACTTGATTCGAAACCCCTTCAAATATATCCTATTTCAAATTAGGAATTATTGTCAATGTTTAGGGTCATTACAAGGTACAACTCATTTCAATTACTTTATGTTATCCAACGCAAAATTTTCACACTTAAACCATTATATGTTCTCTGTATTACACGATAAAATACAGAATATAATAAACGTGCAAATTGGATTTGAGATTTTACCATATTTACCTAAATATGAGTCGACACTTTTTTCCTAGATTCTGGTCTGATCTAAAAAAAATTGAGTTCGGCCAAACTCGCGGTTTGAGTGCTTCGTAGATTATTTTGTAACAGAACACATTAGTTAATAGGAGTGAAAGTCAGTCACTAATCACACATTTTGTATAGAGAAAATAAAATTTTAAAAATTGTTCAATACAGGATTCATTGATGGAGGGTGTTAAACTTAAATTGAATTAAATTAAGTATTGGGAAAAATAAACTAATCACGCTAGTAGAACAAAAGTGTATGTTCTTATTTCAAATCTTCAACATAATATTTCTATTCTATTTATCTAAGTAGCACCTAATTTAAGCACGCTTGTTTCTTTAAATTTGAAACTTTATTTCTTATTACAAGTTTAATTTTTACTCCCTTCCATTTGACCTCGAAAATAATTTTTAAAATGTGGGTTGACTTATTTTCGGGATCGACCTTTATTCGAGTAAATACAGTAATTAAAATTCATTAACAATGCTTATTAACTTAATATGCCTTAACTTTCCAACTAACATTAACTAATATATTTTAAGTTCAGTTATAGAAACTGCCTGAGCTTGATTTCTACGTTATGCTTGGTGATAGGTTAATAAGGTCTTAGATAATTTTTCATTTGAACTAAAATCGAGAAACATTTTTTGAAAAATGTTTCACCTGGAAATGCCGATATAAAATGGGAAATATGTAACACTTTGTTTAGAAACATGTTGCATACAAAAAAAAAAAATGTCAGTTTATCGAAACAGTCTTGTTTATGTCAGTTTTATAGTTAAAAAAAAAATGAGTTAAGAAAATGATAAAAAATACACTTACTAAGCTATGTCCACACATATATTTTTCTTTGCAAGCGAATACGATGTACGCATCTGAAAAACGCACAGTATGAACACCTATAAATCAACAGAAATATACATCTATAGTGTGCTGTTTGGCGCATGCAACAATTGCTTGCATAATACGCACAGTGTGAATATAGATTTAGCAAATTATAACTACAATAAAATGAAAAGTAATATATATGGATTTAATAGATGAAATAAAATGGGCAATAGCCATTAAAAAATTAAATGACTTAAAAATGGTCAGACATAGTGACTATAACTAAACGTCAGATAATAATGATTGTAAGAAGGGATTGATTATTAATATATTTTCTGAAGTAAATGATATATGAAATACATGAACACTTTTGAAATAAATAAATTGAATGATGCAATAAATAATTTCCATTACACCATTTATGTTTAAACAATTAAGTTTTTTTTATGAATGTCTATTTCAAACACCTTAGCTTGTTGGAAGTTTTCATGAAGTTAATTCTTTGGTAATACAAAATTTTATCTTTTTTAAAAATTGAATTTCTCGGCTATCGCTTAAATTGAAATATCTATTTAATTAAATATAAAATCGCTCTAGCCACCAATTACAGCATGTGGTACTGGAGCCACTGTACTAAGTAAATTATCACTGGCAGCGATAATTTTTAAAGTTTATACAAAGATGTATTTGTATAATATTTAAAGTGTATACAAAGGTGTACTGGTAAAGGAAAGAACAAATGTCATTTAATACATTTTAAATAAATAATTTTTTCGGAGTATATTATTTGTCACAATTATGAAAATTTATTAGAGGACAAATAAAACCTTTAATTTGTTGTTAGGTTTTAAAGCGTGCCTGATTCAGACGCTGTTCAGTGTTTAAAAATTAAAACGAATTAAAAAATACACCTGAATTACATTTATCCTTGCAGTTTACATCAAATATGATATAAGTAAATTTTAAACGTTCTCATAGCTTAATAAATAAATAAGTTTCACTCCATAAAATATAAGACGATGATACTTCCTGTCTTATATTTTATCTCATGTCAGATATCAACTGGAATAATTCCATACACCCATGATGTATTACTTGTTATTATTCTTTTCTAACTTTATTTAAAAAAAAAAATTATTAATTAAAAGAAAACCTAATTTAAAGTGAAGCCACAAAATTACGAGAGTTTGTTAATCAAAAATTTTAATAATTAAATATAAGAGTACATTAAATACATAATTTTTAAATTATAATCTCTAATTAATAATATTGAATAATGGAAAAAACTTTTTAAAAAAATATATAAAGAATAACTATTTTAACTTAAAGTAACTTGAACACATCAATTAATTTATTTATTGTTTAAATGATAAAACAATATTTCATTACTTAATCATCAAAATATATTATTTATAATTATAAAAAGTTTTTTGAGACTGGTTAATGTTTTTAAATAAATAAATTTAAATTTTATCCATTTTAGTCTCAAAACATTCTAAATTCCTTCATTAGTCCGACGTTTCGGCCAATTCGTCCATCCTCAGGGACAATCTTAATACAATTTTAGACAACTTCATGCAGGCTATTCTGCCCAGATCAATTCAACAATTTCTCTAATTAGTCAATTTTCACATTAAAATTGAAATTCTTTATCAAGTCACCTATTTCTTAAAATTTACCACAACAATAATGTTGTGCTAATCTTGGATTAATAATGCTATGTCTAATCTTCCTCTAAGAGCATTATTAATCCAAGATTTTAAACAAGGTTTGTGTGCTTGTTTGAACTGGGAATATAATTGAAAAATGTCAAAAACAAAAAACTGGGAATCCCCACCAGTATTTTTTTATTTTACTAATGATAGGACCAAAAATAGTCGGCGAGCTCAGCAAGGTCCGAACGATGACTAGTGAGTCAAGAATAGCTCTTTTTAATGTGTCATATCCAAATTGATGTAAGAGGCTGTGGGGAAGTTTGCCAAAATCCCCCCCCCCCACACAATTGCTTTGCTATTGTTAGGGTCTGGGAGTTATTAGGTTAGGCTTGATAATAATATCATTTAGCATATTTTAAATAACATGCCCATATCACAGAGTTGGGTATTAGTCGGTTGAAATATATTCGACAAGATAAATGCCATAAATTATATTCGACTAAAAGAAACAAAAATCTTTTTTGTTGTATATCTCGGAAAATATTGGATTTTTTCCTTTCGAAAACAGTGTGCGTTTTTGTCGGGAAATGTATATTCTTGAAAGAAAAAATCGATATAGTTTATAAAACTGAATTTTATCACTATTATCACTGGTGGTTTTTCGCTGAGAAACTTTGTGCCAGATAAAATGTAGGAGATTTCATCTACTTTGATATTGTAAAAAGCGTTTATCCAGAAAAAACAACAAAAAAAAAACACAGTTTCCAAGCTGTAAGATATTAGGTAAAAAAAAAAGACGAAGCTTGGTTCTTTGGCAAAAAAAAACAAGTTTCCCAGCGAAATATCTGTCAGTAAAACTCGTGTTAAAAAACTGAGGTATACCAAAATTTACGAATACAATAAAAAAGTTTCCTATGTTGCATAAACTATTTGACTAAAGTAACATGTACCGTACACGATAAATATGATTGTTTTTAGCAAAAAGTTCTTTAGAATTACTGCATATTTTAAATTGAAATGCCTAAATAAGAGAGCGGTAAAAGTTTTCTTCGCCCCGGGCGACTGACACCCACGCTGTCATTGGATTAACGCATCAGAATATAAATTTATTCTAAATTTTAGTCGTGAGTAATGCAATGATTATAATTAAAATATTTATCATGAATATCACTAAAACTTTATTTGTTAGTCTTTTGAAGTAACTAGCTTTTTATCATTCGTTTTGTATTAGTCGTAACTAATTACTATAAATTTAGTTATTGGCATGATTATTATTTTGTGACTAAAAAATCGTTCGAATAAGTTTTGCCCAGCTCTGCCATATGAGACGTGGATAAATAATGTTGAAATACCTAAATAAGATTTTGGAATCCGGAATAACTTATAGAATGAATGAATACAATTGGTTTGTAATTTTTATTTTAGATATACGTTTATTTTAAATCGCCCAGTTACTGAAGAAAAATATCGTGGTAGTCCATAATAAATAATACATTCAAACTTAAAGATACTTTTATATATTAAAAAGTATTTATTGTTGTGCGGGCTATTTTAATGTACAAAAACAAAAGTAGTATTTTACAAAAATGTAAAAAAATAAAATAATAGGTAATGACACTTAAAAAATTACGCGTAGAGATGATGAAATGTACACAATTCTACTAAAATTAGTGGAGTAACTTTCGTACATAAATACACTTTCTTGTAATTTCTGCCTGGAGATTCACTAATAGAAAATATTAATAGACCTGCATTATGAGAAATTTTCTAGTAACTTTTGATAAGTTATTGATCTACCAGGGGGTATTTAAAATAATTATGGATTCATTTCTGATAATAGTAAACTTGGACCTTTTATTTTTATAAGGTTTTTCTAAACAAAGGAAAGTTCACTGATAAAAAAATTACTGGGAGCTATTTAAATACCGCGCGTCTACTGATATTTTCTATTTGTGAATCTCTAAAAAGGAATTTTATGAAACAAAAATGATATATATTTAGGATAAACACTGCTTAAGGATAAATGTACCACTTCATGGGACGCACCAGAATTTACTTTTCTATTTACTCCTGAACGGATGGTCCGATTTCGGATCTGTAAAGTGCATTTTGTGATTTTTGAAAATAGAAGTTACTGAAATTAGGTTAAAAAAACACCAATCCAATAATAAGGAAAATAAGATGCAAAAATATGAGTGAACGATAAATTTTTAAAAATATGGCCTTATAGGCACTAACGGCAGAACCGTTCACTGAAACCAATGAGACATTCCGTGAAATTATGGCATTTATACAGCGATGGTAAAGAGAAAAATACGTTTTTGTTTACAAATAGAAGGAAACCGTTTGAGGTGGTACCGGCTGGAACGATACGGCAACTCAAGGCTGCTAAAACTAACTTTCTCATAGCAATACCTAAATTTGAGAACAGTCACAGTAAATTTGTATTGGTATTTTGCTATTATTTATTTCTACACTAATATTGAAAATAGTTTACATTATTTTTTTGTCTCTTAGGTACTATCTAATTAATATTAATAATTACTATTAGTATTCCCTGAATCGTGAGATTTTAGCCTATTGTTTACTTTTACTTTTCTAATATTTTTTATTGGATGTTATGCATTTACCATGCCACAATTATTGTCTGTTTCGTACTTTCAAAAAATAAGTTATAGGAGAATAAATAAATAATTCTTTAAATTTATTATAAGTCGAAACGTTTTAGAATGAATTTTAGAAGTACAAATATTTTTCCAACTAAGTTACATGTTTGTTCTATTTGGAGGAATAATGAAAAGAAAGGGACACAACAATGAAACTCTTATTTCGTGATAACAAACCTTATTTGTCTATTATAATTTCACTTTTTCTGTTATATTGGTAAACACTTACAGGAAATCATGTACATATAAATCTAATCTGAATATTCAAACTGCAGAATATATTTTGCAATCCAACTTTTATTAAACTACCCAACGCATTTCAGAACTATGAAATGATCTCTGATTTTTCAAAATCCATCTGGCTACAAAATAATCAATGTGGCAATAGGAAAAATAAAAAATTATTCTTATTTAAATTTTCTACATATTTATTTTTTATTTTTATTTGTTGTATTTTAATATAGTAAGCTTGTGAGGAATGTGCATAAAAGCTATTTGTTTCAGTGGACAAACCTAATCTTTTCCTTGTGAATTGTATCGTTGATATTTAAACTGTGGAAAATCAAAAAATAAGTAACTTGCTGGCTCAAATGTCTAATACCGAAATATGAAGTTTGTTTATCTTTGAAAAGCGTATCTTGTAAGGTACTACAATATAATATATTATAGAATAAAGGTGGGATAGTTAAAAAATAGATTGGGTCCAGAGGTACTAGACTCAATAAAGGCAGTCTTTCACTTTCATTCGTTTCTTATAACTTTTTTTATGCATTTTGCTCTCGACTACTCCTAAGTTATGTCTATATATATATATAAGTTACGGACTGTCAGCTGACAGGTCCATATCAGCTGATCG
>NW_027115064.1:0-5459 GCF_000696795.3 Halyomorpha halys
TTGACTGATTAGGTAATTACACATAATGTAGGATATACTAATTAACAAAAGAATATGTTTACCTAATGTTTTAATGTTTCATAGAAATTGTTGTTGTGATCTGGGCAGAATAGCCTGCATGAAGTTGAGTTTTTAAATCATTTAGTTCCAAAATTGTATTAAGGTAAGATAAATTATAAATAATGATGTTAAGTAATTTGAATTGTTGAGGATCATACATGTAATAAAAGCTGTTTTGTAGTAGATTGTCCCTGAGGATGGCAGGATTTGCCGAAACGTCGGACTTGTAAGAAAAATAAAATATGTTGAGACTAAAATGGATACAAATTAGATTATTTATTTAAACAAAATTAACCAGTCTCAAGAAAGTGTTTAAGATTATAAATAAAATAAAATGGGATTTCTTTTATAATACTCTAAGCAATCCCTGCCTGCTCTGTCTCATCAGTTCCTTTCACCTTAATGAAGACCCTTGTCCAGATTCTATTATTCTTGGAAATTTCTCTTCAGAACAGTAATAATAATCTTTTTACTCTTTGACCAGCCTGGCCGAAATGAACTAGATAAAATTTAACAAATAATGATTAAGTTTGAAATTTGCTTTCTCAATTTTATTTTAAATATTGTAGACGCGAGATTAATTTCTTGTAATTATTTATAAATGTGAGGAATTATGAAAGGACTAATTGTTTTTACCGAGTCTATGCTAGTTGTGCTATCAGTCAGTAAACCTTTTTACATACATGCATTCATGAATTAAATGTAGGAACACACTAACCAGTATAATTTTTGAAAATATTTATTTTCCAAGATTCGTGCTAAAATATTCCTTTAATGATTAACTTTCCCATCTGCTTGTTAGATGCTAAATGCTCCATCTTTTTGGACTCATTAAATTTAAACTCTTTATAATATCCTCAATTAAAAAGCAGTTATTCGTAGAACAATTTTAGTCGTTGTAAAGTGTTTTAAGTCGTAGTAAGTACGGACCAATTCGTTCCCAGAGGTAAGGTGCATATTAGGGATGTGACTACCTTGCGGGCTGGGGCGTAGATTTGGGAAGTTTTTGGTTTGATTCCCACCTGAGCAGTTAATATTTGTTTCTCGGTGGTCTCATAGAAATGAATCTTGACACTTCTACCTTGGTTAGTACGCTCGGCACCAAAGTAGCTGTTTCATGTTTCATGATGTTATAGATGAGTATATTTTATTTTATTTTATTAGTTAGTATGTTCAAAATGAATAATTCATCGTTTAAACTATGTTTGGCTGATAAACGATCGGAGTCTCGTTCAAATTCTGCTGTTAATGAAAAAAAAAAGAAGGGATCTTAATGCATTCATTGACCGGCAAAAAACTAAAAAAAAATTCAAACGAAAAATACATGGGCAATATAAATATGTCAGAATAAACGGTTTCTGATTTTGATAATTACTTCTAGATGAACCAAAACAAGTTCACAGAAGTTCCGGGAATAATATGACAATATGTTCACTCTGATAGATGCAACGTAAAAAAAAACATAATGAGACCGAAGAAATTCTTTAAGTGTTCAACATGCTATTTAAGTACATCTCCTCTGGGCATGTAGAGAAGCACAAATGGAAACCAAAACCTTTGGTTCGACATGCGAAATACTGTTAGAACCTTAGACCTGAGACAAGTGATGCGAGAAACTGTCTGTATGCGCTAACATGTTAATTTACCTATGTTACAAAAATTCCTACTGGAATACGTCCCATGGCACGCGTCAAACACGTCCCGATGTCGCATAATCTTAAACAGCTGTTTCGATCAAACATCAAATGTATGTTGTAATTGACTCTGATTAAAGAATGAAAATCCAAGGAAGTCGAATAATAATTCATTTCATAGAAATTTAATCAACCTTTAGTGACTTATAAAATTATGTAATTTAAAAAAAAAACAAAAAAAAATTTTTTTTAATGTTAATTTAATGATTGACTTGTTTAGAGATGGGACATAGGCAATTAGCCGGCATTTTAAATAATTTTAAAAGAGAAAATGACAACAAAGTAAAGGTAGAACCAAAGAAATCAATATGTAAGTAAAGGAAATAATGAAATTGTTATAAAAATAATTAAAAGGAGCTGTTTGTAGGTATCCTTGAAAATGACCTGAGGGTCGAAACGTTGGAAGGTTTTGAAAAGAATAAAGTGGAGAAAAAAGGATCAAATTTGTTTTTAAATAAACTAAACCACTCTCAAACAAGAATATATTAATAAAAATTAATATTATAAAATTATGTTTAATTATATACATAAAAATAGAATAAATAGAAATATAATATTTTTGGGGTACGGTGATACTCAGAAAGAGAAACCGAATAAATAAAAAGGTAGGGTGAATGAACCAGTAAGAGGGCATGGGTTGGAAAGGTTGTTAGTTACCTTGGTGACTAAAGGACTTTAAGAGGATTAGTCTTTTTACCTTTGGGTTTCACAATGCAAGTCTGAAATTAAACTAAACTCGTTGTCTGCTCCTCATATTTCCAGGGCTGTTTCAGAGGTGTGAATCTGAAATTTCAGCACCAAGTGAATATAAATCACGGTTTAATTTCAGTGGCGGAATATTCAACAAAGTCTCTTCTAATATTGAACTATTAAATCTGTAGATTCCTTTATACGGTAGTGCTCTGTGGTTGGGCAACGCGGTGAAACAGAAAAAAAAAACGAATTCAATGTAATAACGTATTAATCACGATGATTATGTAATGAAGTTGTAAATGTGACTAGAGTTGACTATAAGTACAAAACGGACCTTAAGGATGAGCGGAACGAAAATGTGTAAATAAAAAGAGTATTATACCATACTTTTAAAACTATTCAAGAATAATTAATTTCATGAACAGTTTTAACAAAAAAATTCTTATTAAAATTTAATAACCTTCCTAGAACGTTGACTTGGAACACAAGAACTGTTGAAATAGGTAAGAAACCAATTTTAAAGATGTGAAATCAATATCGCTTTGTGGAATGATGAATTGGGACAGGTGGCATTTTACTGTGCTAATTAGCTTTCGAAAATAAGTAATTTATTATTATTTTAGAGAAATGATCCGAAATAATAAAATGTGTAATAATGATTAATTTAATTTTATTTCAACAAGATACCTCTGCATTTTTTTATATAACAGAACATGAGTCAAGTCAAGCGGAAGAAGTAATGCCCACATCTAAATATGAAATAAAAGGTTCTGAGGATTAAACCTTCCTGTTTTTTATAAAATTGAAAATCTTAACCAACATTAGCATGATCCCATGAATATAAGGTACGATCAAGGCTTCTGGTAATATTCCCATCAAAAGATATTCAGTTATTGGATGAAATAATATGTTTTTAAGTGATTCCTATTCGCAAGACCACGGAGATCGTAAAACTAACTTTTTAAATGTCAATTAACAACAAGGAAAATTAAATATTACTATTAAATAAGTATAGGATGTTCTAAAATTAATTTTTAGAAAATTGCATGGCGGTAGAAAATGAAATACCGAATGCACTACATAAATTGAAGTGAAGCAAGCTAGTTCAGAAGAGAAATATATCTGAAACTGTTGTCTAAAAGCTGTTGGGTTAACCAGACAACCCATCCATCATCTTCTTTCTGAGAGGAGTTTGGCCTAACAAGACTTCATTCCAGTAGCAGCAAACTTTAATGGAATATCAGAATCCTTCACGTCACCTATCAGTAGAATATAAGATATTTGGCAAATGAAGTTAAATGGAATAGTTAACCACTAACATTTTTATGTAATAATTTTGTATTGTCTCATATCGATATTAAACATTCTTGAGAGCAATTGTTTGATAAATAAATATCCTTTTCATATTTTTTTTTTCATATATCCTCTTTATGAAGCTACTACACTGGAAAACAAAAAAATAGGTGAGTGAAATTCAATTACATTACACGTTACACCACATGCAATTATGAAAAAAAAAAATAGGATCTCAATAAAAACTTATTTTCTAGAATGAAAATGTTTTAGATTTTCTTTTGTAGTGTTTGTTCAGGTAATTCTTAAGACACCTAGTTTCATGGGCGTAGGCAGGATTTCACCAAGGGGGAGCAGGCCTCAGCCCATTACAGACACATACATACATACATACAAACATACACGTATATATACTCCATTCTGAAAGGTTGATTAACTAATTCCGCATTTCAAATTTCAAGAAATTCCTTCACTATTTTATTTCTACTTCATAAAATCGATCATTACTTTTTAAATTTTTAGTACGTATAATCATAATAAATTATTGAAAATGAAACCAATGGATTTAAATTGTTAAGAACAAGGTTTACCAATGGCTCGCATTGGTATTAATTAAAATTAATTAATTAAAATATAAGACAGTTTTGCACTGATCTCTGATGATTTTTTGAACGTCACCATCTTTCCCCGCCATTAGCTGCCTAATTACAGCATGTTTCCAGAAAGAAACGACATATAGAATAAGTTCACTATCTTCTTTTTTTTTTCTTGGGTCCCGAAAATCTAGGGGAGAGGAAGCCGCGGCTTTAATCTTTATCTATTTACGATCAATGAGATTTAGTGAAACTAAACAAATATTACTTAAAAGCTTTATGTCTAAACAAGGTCAGGATTTGACAAGTTTTCAGACACAGAGATTCAAGAAAATCGACAAATAATTACAATGAATTAAATTTTTTTTTTAGGAAATAATACAATTACCTCGCAGTTATTGTAATTATCTGATATGTTAATTTTAATAACTTCTTTGAAAAAGTTCTCCTCTGTTGGGTTAACATCTTTTATAAGAACACAATACAGTAATAAGTCATACTCGTGTAAGACAGGAACCTATTTAAGTAATCACAAAAAAGAAATACCCTCCGAGAAAAAATGTTTTTTTCATGGAGAAAAAAATGGATAATAAAACTAGTTTTACTATTCACGCATAAAAAACATTTTATTTTGAGGTTATATACATTTTTTAATCAGTTAATATATCGGAAAGCATTCGAGTTTGAAAAATTAAATATTTCTGTTATACAGCCAAATATAGTCATTATCATGAAATAAATATAAAAATACATTAAATATTGATTTATATGATCTGTTTGTTTATACAACCTGTTTAATTTTAAATCAATATTCAATTATATTATCTGTTAATATATATGATAATTTATACATAATTTATTTTTATTTGTTTCAAAAATATTTGTCTAACGTACTAAAAAGAGTTAATCCAAAAGCCTCATATCAACTTCACCATCGATATCCCATCAAGAGATTAGGTAATCCTACCTAACAGCTTTTCCCTCCACCCAAGTAAATGATATCAGAAAACAAGGCCGAAAAGCAAGGGGTTGGAAAATTCGTTCACTCTCCTCTCAAAAATTCTTTTACTGTACCAGTAAATCACATTTATTTAAAATAATAATCATACTAATTATTAAAATTATT
>NW_027115065.1:0-765 GCF_000696795.3 Halyomorpha halys
TCTTATGATTTTTCTTGCAATCATAGATACTGTATAATGCAATTGTCAAAATAAAATATGAGAAACAACGGTATTAATGTTTTTTAAAAAATGTGTGAGGCGCACACCGAATCAGATTTTTTCATCGTTAAAGTATTCTCAATTTTTCATTATCTTGAATACAATTCTTATGATTTTTCTGCAATCTTTGATACTTTTTAGAGCAATTGTCAAAATAAAATATTAGAAACAACGGTATTAATGTTTTAAAAAAATGTGTGATGCGCACACCAAATCTGATTTATTCATCGGAGAAGTATTATCAGTTTTTCATTAACTTGAATACAATTCTTATGATTTTTCTTGCAATCTCTTTAACTTTTAATGATAATTGTCAAAATCAAACATCAGAAACTACAGTATTAATGGTTTTTAAAAAATTTGTGATGCGCACTCCAAATCTGAATTTTTCATCGATAAAGTATTCTTAGTTTTTCATTATCTAGAATGCAATTCTTATGTTTTTTCGTGCAATCTCAGATACTTTATAATGTAATGTCAAAATAGAATATGGGAAACAACGGTATTATTGTTCATAAAAAAAGTGTGATGCGCACACCTAATCTGAGTTTCTTATTGTTACAATATATCCAGTTTTTCATTATCTTGATTTCAAATCTTATAATTTTTCTTTTAATCTCAGATACTTTATAATGCAATTGTTAAAATAAAATATGAGAAACAACGGTATTAATGTTTTTTAAAAAATGTGTGATGCGCACACCG
>NW_027115065.1:1027-1301 GCF_000696795.3 Halyomorpha halys
GATTTTTTCATCGGTAAAGTATTCTCTATTTTTCATTATCTTGAATACAATTCTTATGATTTTTCTTGCAATTTCCGATATTTTATATTATATTTATCAAAATAAAATATGAGAAACAACGGTAGTAATGCTTTTTAAAAAATGTGAGATGCGCACACCAAATCTGATTTTCTCATCGGTAAAGTATTCTCAGTTTTTAATTATCTTGAATAGAATTCTTATGATTTTTCTGCAATCTTTGATACTTTTTAAAGCAATTGTCAAAATAAAATAT
>NW_027115065.1:1917-2277 GCF_000696795.3 Halyomorpha halys
ATTGTCAAAATAAAATATTAGAAACAACGGTATTAATGTTTTTTAAAAATGTGTGATGCGCACACCAAATCTGATTTTCTCATCGGTAAAGTATTCTCAATTTTTCATTATCTTGAATACAATTCTTATGATTCTTCTTGCAATCTTAGATACTTTATAGGGCAATTGTCAAAATAAAATATGAGAATCAACGGTATTAATATTTTGAAAAAAATGTGTGATGCGCACTCCGAATCCGATTTTTCATCGGTAAAGTATTCTCTATTTTTCATTATCTTGAATACAATTCTTATGATTTTTCTTGCAATTTCCTATATTTTATATTATATTTATCAAAATAAAATATGAGAAACAACGGTA
>NW_027115065.1:5668-9389 GCF_000696795.3 Halyomorpha halys
GTATTAATGGTTTTTAAAAAATGTGTGATGCGCACACCGAATCTGATTTTTTCATCGGTAAAGTATTCTCAGTTTTTCTATCTTGAATACAATTCTTATGATTTTTCTTGCAATCTTAGATACTGTATAATGCAATTGTCAAAATAAAATATGAGAAACAACGGTATTAATGTTTTTAAAAAAATGTGAGATGCGCACACCGAATCTGATTTTCTTTTTGTTACAATATTACCAGTTTTTCATTATCTTGATTTATAATCATATGATTTTTCTTTTAATCTCAGATACTTTATATTGCAATTGTCAAAATAAAATATGAGAAACAAGGGTATTACTGTTTTTTAAAAAATGTGTGATGCGCACACTGAATCTGATTTTCTCATCGGTAAAGTATTCTCAATTTTTCATTAACTTGAATACAATTCTTATGATTTTTCTGCAATCTTTGATACTTTTTAAAGCAATTGTCAAAATAAAATATTAGAAACAACGGTATTAATGTTTTTTAAGAAATGTGTGATGCGCACACCGCATATGATATTCTTATTGTTACAATATTTTCAGTTTTTCATTATCTTGAATACAATTCTTATGACTTTTCTTGCAATCTTAGATACTTTATAATGCAATGTCAAAATAGAATATGGGAAACAACGGTATTATTGTTCATAAAAAAAGTGTGATGCGCACACCTAATCTGAGTTTCTTATTGTTACAATATTTCCAGTTTTTCATTATCTTGATTTCAAATCTTATAATTTTTTTTTTAATCTCAGATACTTTATAATGCAATTGTTAAAATAAAATATGAGAAACAACGGTATTAATGTTTTTTAAAAAATGTGTGATGCGCACACCGAATTTGATTTTCTTATTGTTCCAATATTTCCATTTTTTCATTATCTTCATTTCATGACATTAAATGAATAATTTTACAGAATAGAACTAATAAAATGAAGTGATGAGAGAAGTTGGAAATAAAATGTATACATAGGTAATTGAAAAAGTGTGTTATTGTTATTTTAAAAAAAAAATTTTTGTTCTATTCATTTCTTTGGTTAAACTTTACTAATATTTTGCATCTTTATCAGTTATTTTAGTTACATATATTTTCTCTCTCACAATTTTCTTTTTCTTTCCATATTTCAATTTTTAAATAATTAATAACTAATATGTTTACACTTCTTTGCATTATATAACTTCATTTTTATTTTATTTCCTTAATTATGTTTTTTTACCCACTTTTTCAATTACCTATATACTGTAACTGTATACAGTTTAATTCACACTTCTCTTATCACTTCATTTTATTAATTTTATTCTGTAAAATTTTTCATTTTATGTCATTCTGTTTATATATTATTTTCTATACTTATTGCGGTTGTTATCTTGTTTTGTTCTTATCCCTGAAGAAGGCTAGAAATTCTAGCCGAAACTTTGGCAGAATTAAATAGGTTACACCAACTTATTGGTGTTTCATTTTGACCGCACTCCCAACCATATTCTCCTCGTACAAGTCATCCACGGTTAACTATCTCTCATAATTATAAATACCTTTATATTTATCTTTACAATCCAAAATCCTTCGTAAAATCTTCAATGCTCCTAATTTGGTACTAATAAAACCATCCATAAAGACCTAAATGTTCCTTATGCAACCGATCTATCCCAAACCCGATATTATTCCTTCCATAATAAACTCCCTAACCACCCAAACCCACTAGTTTCTAACCTTGCTTCCTCTTCCATTCCTGGCAATCCTCCGGGGCGCCTGAAAAGAAGATGGCCTCGTGACCTTATATTGTAAACTGTTTTTAGAGTTCTACTGCTGGGTAGTTTCTTTACATCCTGTATCATATTATTATGTCATTATGATCAAATTTACTAGTTGTATTTTTTTATACTGTTGTAAATATCAATAAATAAAATAAATAAATAAACCTTTATATTTATAAAATATTGTTACTATTAATTATATAATATAATAAGGGGTGGTATTGGATAATATAATAATATATAAACTATATCAAGGAAGAAGGTGTTGAACATTGATATAATTAAAGGAAATTATTAAATGATTGAAATGAAGCAGATAAATGGTTTGCCATGAAATATTGATTAAATTATGAATTACTACCTAATAAATCTTAGCTTCTGATTTGGATGATTCATATCGTGGGGTGTAGTAACATGGGTGTTCATAGCCGTGGGTGCTGTCGGAGTTGTGGAGTTACCTATTTCTGAAGAACCCTTATCAGGACCTCTTCTCTACCCCGTCTTCTTACTTCTGTCTTTTTTGTGTTCCGTGTTATCTTTATTTCTGTTCTCACTTAATCTATTCTGTAAAATTATTCATTTTATGTCATTCTGTTTATACTTTATTTTCTATCCTTATTGTGGTTGTTATCTTGTTCTGTTCTTTGCCCAGAAGAAGGCTAGAAACTAACGTTGGCACAATTAACAAGGTAACAATTGGCACAATTAAATAGGTAACACCAACTTATTTGTGTTTCATTTTGACCGCATCCCCAACCATCTCGTATTTTTATCTTACGTCATATTGTTTGTAAAACATCACAATTGTAAATTAAACAAAGAAAGCAAAAGAAAGTAAAAAAAAAATTGCTTTTTACTAATACTTTGTAGCTTTCAGTTTAATAGATAATTGAAGAAAAGCAGTAAAAGAAGCGAAGGAGGTGTGACAAGAAGCTTATTGATCCCAGCTAAAAGCTTTTACTGGGATCTGATTGATGAGAAGGATGTGAGATAAGAAATACAGCCTTCCTATCTACACAATTAGCCCAGCCTTTCGGAGTGCCTTCTCACACAGGCTTCGTCTTAGCTCTGCCATTATCTACAAAGTATAAATGATTTAATACTTAGGATTTATTATTTTTCTCTTTTGATGGAGTCTATCATCGAGGACTGCTATACAAGATCTATCAATTCCTACTCCCTGCATACTGCCTCATTATCCGTTCTTATCTTTTCCATAGATTATTTCAAGTAAGTCACAACAGCACTTATTCATATCTCATTCCTAAGTCTGCTGGTGTACCTCAGGGTTGTATCCTTGGTCCTATCTTTATTCGGTTTTACAGCTGACATTCCAAACCATCCTAATTCTATCCTCACCACGTATACCCATGACACATATCTATTATCAGTGAACAATGACCCTTCCATTGAATCCCAAACTCTCCAGAAGAAGAATAGTCTCAAAACTAGAAGAATAAAAAAACTCTAATAAATTCCACCAAACCACATTTACTCTTCGTTTTCAACCCATGCCTTTCTGGTGTAGAGGTGGTTGTATTAAATGAGCTGACTCTAGTAGATTATGTATCATACCTTTGATTATGTATCATAGGATGCTACGGGGTTCTAGCCATATGTTATCTAAGGATGGCAACTTTCTCCTACATGGTTCCTGTAGACACGAAGGATTCATGTAAGCCTGGTGGTTAGCAAGCCGGTGGGTTCTACAAAATGGTAAAAGGTGGAGGAAGAAGGAGGTGGCTAATAGAGAACTAGCATGAAATAAGACTCTTCATATATATCATAAATATATAAAAAGATTGGAAGAATATACTTTTTTTGTTTTTATTTATTTATTGATATTTACAACTGTATAAAAAATACAACAAGTAAATTTGATCATAATGACATAATGATATGATACCGGATGTAGAGAAACTACCCAGTAGTAGAACTCTAAAAA
>NW_027115065.1:10094-10695 GCF_000696795.3 Halyomorpha halys
TAGGTCTTTATGGATGGTTTTATTAGTAACAAAATAAGGAGCATTGAGGATTTTACGAAGGACTTTGGATTGTAAAGATTGGATACGAGAGGAATAAGAATATACTGAATATCTTATTTGCTGTCCCAAGACAGAAACTGCTCGTCGATTTCGACTATTACAGCACTTCCTAGACTAACTGTCTGAACATCCAAGTAATAACAAAAGACTCATTTATATGACAATAATAAGACCTATCCGGACATTCGTAGTTCATCTTCTGAGCTCCACTAAACCACCAATTTTGTCTCGAATCCAATGCTAACAGTCAAAAATCCTTAATGCTCCTTACTTTATCGAATAGAACGTTAATGTTTTCTATGTTGCCAATTTGGCGAGAACCAGAAATCAATCCTTCCATGATAAACTTCCCACCACCCATACCCACTTGTTTCTAATATGCGCCTGAAAAGAAGAAGGCCTCGAGATTTCCCTTTCTAGAAATGTTATTAATTTAGTTGTTTGAGAGTGGTTTAGTTTCTTTTTAAATAATTTTGATCTCTTTTCTCTCAACTTTATTCTTTTTAACATCCGACGTTTCGACCTCTCAGGTCATTCTCAA
>NW_027115065.1:10973-19748 GCF_000696795.3 Halyomorpha halys
TTATTGGGACAAAGGCAATTAGCCGGCATTAATGAATTTTAAGGAAAAAAAAAAAAAAAGGAATACAGACAGAATAAGGAATCCTTGAGAATGACCTGAGAGGTCGAAACATCAGATGTTAAAAAGAATAAAGTTGAGAGAAAAGAGATCAAAATTATTTAAAAAGAAAATGTTATTAAAGTTCTATCAATGGTTTGATTCTCTACATTTTCATATCATGCCATTGTGCAACTAACATCAAATTTACTGGTTGTATATATTAATAAATAAATTATATAAGAAAAGGGTTTATTGACTAAATGATATGTTCAGCATAGCAGAAAATGGTCAAGCGTTATTTTCAGTGATAAAAATAATTATCATTGATGGTTCGTATGGTTTTAATTGCTACTAGTATGACGGAATCACTCATAGAAAAGGAAATCCTTCCCGGGTAGACGCGGCCCATTAAGACCCCCAGAGAGCGACGTTCCTATATCACTTTTGAAATATTAACTTAAAACGGGAAGAGGAGACTTTAATATAGTTTAATGAAGCAACATTTAAAAAGCGCTTGGAATTGGAAAACGGCGATGGGGCGCGTCTGGCTGAAAAGGATTACCTTTGTAGGATTTTTTTTGTTTTCTGATCTTCGAGATTGTGACATGTCATACATCGACCAACCTACTCGCTATAATTGTCTGTTTCAAAAATCAGATAAGTAAGGCTAACACGGAGGCCTGTTATAATTTAATAATTAATTAATGTATTTTCAGGTGCTTTTTAAATATTTCTTGGGCCGCCCGTAGGTCAGTGGTTAAGACACAGTCTTACCAAGTTGATGTCTATTGGCGGTGCCGGTTCGAATCCGGCCTGTGGTGTTGACTTTTTTCATTGAGTGGCGGTCCCACAAAATGAATACCTTTGACCCCCATCCATGGTAAGACAGTATAGGACTCTAATGGGAGTCTTGGCAAAAAAAAAATTCTTGATTAAACAATCTACGAAAAGTCTACTTTTCCTTTTTTAAGCAAATATTTCAAAGGTGATATAGGACCGTCGCTCTCTGGGGGTCTTAGTAAGGCGAGTACAGCTGGGAAGGATGACATTTTGTTTCTACGCCATAAGGTTTTTGAAAACAAAGCATTAAAATATTAGGAGCAAAAAAGGATGAGCGAATCAGATAATTCAGAACGCTGAATTAAAGCTATAGCATTGCGGTGAAAATGATGGGCGTTTAAATTGGAAGGGCTTAAATACCGAATTTTCAAAAAGTCTTTCTGAAAAGTACGTTAAATTTTATTTATTTGAAGAAAAAAATAAACATTTCTCACTATTAGTAATAATAGTAATAATATACAATGTAAAAATACAAAATTTAAAGGTTTTGGAAATGACGAAAGGTGAAAAAATATAAATCCCATTCCAACGGGAAAAACTGATACCGTCCGACCTTCCCTGATTGCATCACGGCTTTGTTATCGTTTGTCAAACTGTTATATATTTTAAAATTTTAAATTTATGTTAGTTATAACCACCTCGAGAAACCCTAAAACACAAATTTCTTTAGCAAAAAAAAAATATTTTTTCATAATTATCATCCTTTAGATTTCTTTATATATAATAAGAAGTAAATTTTATAACAGATACAAAGAATTTGAACCAACATTATGCAGTGAAGCAAAATAAATTTATGAAAAAAAATGGGTAAAATTTTATGTTACTATTTACAATTAATTTTAATAATGAAATTAATAAAAACTTAGACCAAAATGCAATTTGAAATTAATTAATAACAAGCCTGAGCTGAGTGTGTGGATGGTTAAAAATAGTTTGTTTATATGACTGTTGATATTGCAAGTTTATCTAAATTTAAAATTTTTAAAAATTAATAAAATTGTGAAAAAATAGGTAACTAGACATAAGCTAAGGTAAGCTTATTAATAATTAATAAGATTCACTTTTAATTTATTGTTTTATTAGGGTGATTTGTCTGTTATTAATGACCTGGGCAGAATAGCCAGCAAAACGTTTTTAAATAATTGGATGTGACGTATAAATTTATATTTAAGATATGTAAAATTATTAATAATGATGTTGTTATTAAAATTGTTACAAATGAATATATAATAAGCTGTTAATTGTTATATTGTCCTTGAGGATGGCCGAATTGGCCGAAACGTTCGACTGTCGATATAATAAAGAGCGTTAAGACTTAAAATGGATACAATTTAATTTATTAAAAAAAAATATAGTAAAATTTATATATATTTTTTATGTTAACCATTTACTGTTTTGCTGTGATCACTTCCTATTCAACAATTATTTCTCTTGTGAGAATCGGACCATGATCTATATGCATTTTTTTGTTTCACTTCAACCTCACAAGTGCAAAGGTCCAACCACTAACTCTTTAAATATGTTTCAGCATTCAAAGAGCATTAACTCTGTATGTATATGTATATACATATATTTGTATATAAAATAAGATATTTACATCTTTATGTAGAAAATAGTTTATACAGTATTTACTGTAATTCTCCACGATAGTTGTATGCTGGTTTGGTTGGTGTATTATTGCGTGTTCGGAAAGTATTGGTTTTTATACTACGTTTTACACAGTAAAGTGTATACAATTAACCTATAAATTGTTTTTAATATAGCGGTTTGGCATGGAATGTTGAAAGCACGAAATAAATCTGTTTGCTATGGGTTGATAACCTGTAGGTTTACCTTTCTGACCCTAATGTTTACACTATACGTAAATTAAATTTCATTCGTAAATTAAACAAAAAATGTGTTATTATGAATCAAATCATTAAAATTTGAAAATAGCATTATACAGGTGAAATTTCCGAGCTAGCATGTCGATTCTAAAATTAATAGAGAAAGAAAACATACAAGATGATTGTAGTGAAGGCATGCAAGCAGCTGCTCGCAATTGACCAAATAGATTATTTCATCCGCTTGGAACGGAATCGATAAATGAATATCCGAACAAAATGAACGAAAATAAATCTAAGAATTATGCTATTTTCATCTACATTATGTTTAATCATGAGAGATAGTTGGATGACTTATACGAGGACAAGATTCGTGCCAACGTTTCGACCAGAATTTCTAGCCTTCATCTGGGCTAAGAACAGAACAAGATAACAACCAATGAATATGAAAATAAAAAGTAAAACAGAATGACATAAAGTAAATAATTGTATAGATTAAATTAAAGTGATGAAAGAAGTGGAAAATGAAATGTATATATAGGTAATTGAATAAGTAAGTAAAAATAACATAACTAAGAAAATAAAATAACAATTTGAAGTTATATAATGCAAAGGAATATGAATATATTAGCTTATTAATAATTTAAAAATTAAAATTATGGAAAGAAAAAATAAAGTTGAGAGAAAGAAACTATTGGTAACTAATGAAATATATAAGCATAATATTAGAATAAAGAAACAAAATATGAAGTTAAGTTTAACAAAATTAGTGATTAGAAAACATAACAATAATAATATATGGTGAACATAACTCATAACGTGGGTAAGGAAAATTAAGAAAAGAATAGAGAAGGAGGGAGGGGGGGGGTGGCAAAAGAAAGGAAAAAATAAAACATAAAACGAATCTACTAGTAGCAAATCAAACAGCCTAACTGCGCGCAAAAATACGTTACGAAGATGACGAGGTATATGGCGAAAGTACCGAAAGAATTATAAGTATTCGATTAAAAATAAATAAAATAACATTTTTAATAAATTAACTATTTGGGAATATGTTAGCGATAAGTTGTGCTTGTCGGTTTTTAAATTGACGGAAGAAGGTTCTAATTGGATATGGAGGCTTTCAGAGATGAGTCTTTTGTAATGGTTACGAACTGTAATTAGTATAGAGGTTTTGTCAAAATCGAAGGAATGTTTTAAAGAAAGAGGATGTTCCGAAAGTTTTGAGACAGAAAGATTGTGTGAGGAAACAGAATATTTGTGTTGTTTGATACGGTCTTTTAAGAGGTTTTTAGTATCACCAATGTGAGAAGAATTACAATTAGGGGAGGAGCAAGGGATGCGGTAGACGACATGTGTGGGATAGATTCTTTAGTTTTGAGTAAATATTAGATAGTGTGAGGTCTAAAAGCAATACGAAGGTTAAATATAGCAGAACATAAGAATTTTTGGATGTTATCGGAGAGAGAGGGGATGTATGGTAGTGACCTGTATAAGGAGATAGAGAGAGGCTGTGAAGAATTAGGTGTTCTATTAGGTTTTCTAGTGTTCGGATAATTTTACAGACATAGTGATTCAAATAGAAAAATTATTTTTTTTAAAGTTTTGAAACAGCCACGATTTTGCATTCCCTCTACCTCTACTTGGTATACTCATCGATTTCACTAGTAATTATACATAGTTTTCATTAAAGCAATAAAAAATTGGGATGAAATATCTTTTTTTTTTTTTATAATTTATTTATTGTTATTTACAACTGTATAAAAATATATACAACAAGTAAATTTGCTGTAGGTGACATAGTGACATGGTACAAACATGTGGAGAATCTGCCCATTGATAGAACTCCAATAACATTTCTAGAGGAGAAGATCTCGAGGCCATCTCCTTTTCAGACGCCTAGGAGGATTTTAGAAAATGAAGGAGAAGCCAGGTTAGAAACGAGTTTTGGGTGGTTGGTAAGTTTATAATGGAAGGATTGGTATCTGATTCTGGCCTAATCGGCAACATATAGGACATTGAGGTCCTGATGGATGATTTGATTTGTGACAAAGTAAGGAGGATTAAGAATTTTGGACTGTAAGGATTGGATTCGAGAGGAATTCGATGGTTTAGTGGAACCCCATAGCTCAACTCCGTATGTCCAGATAGTTCTTATAACAGTCATGTAGATCAGTCTTTTGTCTTTGTAATTGGAAGTTTAGACCGTTTGTCCAGTAAGTGTTGTAATAGTCGAAATCGACGACTAGTTTCCTCTCTTTTCAGTCTTGTATGAGGATTCCATGTTAGCCGTGGAGTACTATTAAAAGAAACTGTAGGCCAAGACGAAGGTTTACGACAAAGGGTAAATGTAATTTGGTGGGATTTATTAGAATTTATTTTAATCCTGCAGTTTTGGCACCATTTTTCAAGGATGGTGATATGGGATTGAAGGGATTGGGATACAATGGGATGATCATTATTTACTGACAATAGGGATGTGTCATCGGCATACGTGGTGAGGATAGTGTTAGGGTGGGTTGGGATGTCAGCTGTAAAAACTGTATAAAGGATAGGACCAAGGATACTACCCTGAGGTACACCAGCAGACTAAGGAAACAGGGATGAATAAGCGCTGTTGTGATTTACTTGAAATAACCTGTCTGAGAGATAAGGATGGATGATCAGAAAATATGTAGGGGGTTTACAGATCTTGTATAGCAGTCCTGGGTGCCAGACTCGATCAAAGTGAAATATCTGACTTTTTTCTCCTCTTGGGCTCTTGTACTACTAGGATTTACGGATACTTCCTGTAATACTCATCTTGTCGAATCATCTTGAGAAGGTGGACTAACATACTCAACACGCATGGTGTAGATTATCTGTCATCTTCAATATGAGTCAGAATTAATTAATTACTTAATTGTACACAACAAACCTCGACACTGGTTATTATTATGATGTTTTATATTAGGGTTTATACAAAAACCGACATTTTATAAAACCAATTTTTTGAATAGTAATTTTTCCAGAAAACCGGTTTTAAACGGTTTCGAATTTTTATAAAAAAATTTTTGCTCGAATATTCTGTAATTCGAACAAACAATTTTAAAAGAAAATTTAGAGTGATTAAAAGCAGTTTTTGACTGAAATTATTTACTGTTCAATTTTATTGATATTAAAATTTTTTTATGCAATTTAGTAGAACAAAGAAATAATAGTTGACCAGGATTGTTGTTTATGCATAATTTTCATATATAAGGATGTAAATATTTTTATAATATTGAAACGAGTTATTCAGCAAAGGGTTCGAATGAAATAAAAACAATATATTTTCATATTTTTATAATAACCATATTATTTTTTTAAAAAAACAATGTTATTAGATACAGATGGATGCTTATTAAAAACAATTATAAAATATATAACTGTGTATTATATAATGTATATTATAATCAAAGCCAAAAGACAAGAGTAAATAAAGTTTATGCATACACACTTATTAAAATCAATTTTAGTTTTAAAAGACAATTAAGCAAAGGACCGAGTATTTTCTATTCCGGGTAATTTTAATACAAATTTCAATATTCTATTTATTTTTTTGTTTAATGAAATATGATTTCAGAAAACAGAGGACGTCTATCGATTTGCTATTTAGCCGTGTCCTTAGTTTATTCACAAAATTCCCCGAAATAGAAAATACCCTCTCACTTGCAACCGAAGTGTTATTCATACATTGAAAACCGATATTTTCTACTAAAAAACCGGTTTTCGAATTTCATAATTTCCTCCAAAAACCGACACACCCTATTTCATATCCATGAGCACTCGTGTATATTTAGATAATATATACATACTCGGGTGCTGAAATATATGATAAAGCCTCGAAACGGTAGTATGAGTATGCGCGTAAATAGATTACGGAGGAATGAATTAACCGGACGGTAAAATCTGCCCCAACTGTGGGGGGGGGGGCTTAATAAGCTACAAGAAACATTCCATTTAGCCTCCTCAGAGGGAAAACATCCCCCCCCCCTGCAATAAATCTATCTTTCCTCACCTCGCTCTCGCTACTCTCGCCTCTCTTCCATACAATATTGAACCCAAATCTGATCCTTCTCTTCAATTTATTACCCCATTTCCTACCCTCACTGTATTATGGTCCCTTAGAATCCTTCCATTCTTCCTGAAAGGAGTGTTTAGGAATAATTAGTTTTTTTTTAAAGATTATTTTTTATTTTGTTATTTATTCATTGATATTTACAACTGTATAAAAAATACAAGTAAATTTGATCATAATGACATAATGATATGATACAGGATGTAGAGAAACTACCCAGTAGTAGAACTCTAAAAACAGTTTACAATATAAGGTCACGAGGCCATCTTCTTTTCAGGCGCCTCGGAGGATTGTCAGGAATGGAAGAGGAAGCAAGGCTAGAAACTAGTGGGCTTGGGTGGTGAGGGAGTTTAAAATGGAAGGAGTGATATCTGGTTCGGACTAGATCGGTTACATGTGGAACATTAAGGTCTTTATGTATGATTTTATTTGTGACAAAGTAAGGAGCATTAAGGATTTTGGATTGTAAGGATTGGAAAGGAGAGGAATTCGAAGATTTAGTGGAGCCCCAAAGCCCAACTCCATATGTCCAGATTGGCCTTAATGCAGTCATGTAGATCAATCTTTTGTAATGAGTTGGAAGTTTTGACCGTTTGTCTAGTGAGTGCTGTAATAGTCGATCGTTTGTCCAGATGTAGTTCAAGGTAGCGGTTCTGTTCGACAGGGGTAAGAGTAACATTATTTTACTTATTTTTATTAACAGGAGACTGCTGGACAATCGGTAGAATGACGAAGAGTAAAGGTGATTTGATGGGATTTGTTTGGATTTATTTTAATCCTCCAATTACGACACCATTCTTCGAGGAATGGAAGAGGAAGCAAGGTTAGAAACGAGTGGGTTTGGGTGGTTAGGGAGTTTATTATGGAAGGAATAATATCGGGTTCGGGCTAGATCTAAAGATTATTTAATTCAACAATTTAATATTTTCTATAACTGATCAATTAATTCGTTTTATATATATGTAAGTAGAAGTAAACACTGACCATTGCCATACAATCCTTGGAAAATCGAAAACAATTTGTTTAATTTAAATCTTACCTGCAGTAAAAGTTGGGGGATATTACTCAAATTAATTGTTATACTCTAGTATTACTGGTGATTGTAATAAATAGAGTGGACTGTATTTAATGGAGTTTAAATAAATAAATAAATAAGGCCTGTATTCTTGATATGATTCAAATAATTACATGTGGATAAGCCAAAGGGTTTACAATGTTATTTAGTTTTATATATATAAATAGTTGACCGTATAATTTAAAGTATATACAAGATGGCCAGGGTTGCGGTAAAAAAAAAAAAACAATATATCTTTCAACTGTTTATTATTCGAAGTTTCGCCCTACTTCGTCAGGGCTGAAAAGATACAAAAAACAGCTAAGAGCATTACAACAATAAGATACAAAAAGGTACATTGAGGTAGGATAAATATTATGTAAAAAGTAAGTGAAAAGAAAATTATATACAAATAAAAGGAAGGAAAACATAAAATAGTATTAATATTAAAAATATCTGGACATACGGAGTTGAGCTTTGGGGCTCCACTGAACCATCAAATTCTTCCAGAATCCTTACAAAAATCGTGGCCAGCTTTTTTTTTTACCTGTTTTCCTCAAAACTGTTTGTTTTGGCACACTTACATCCTTTTAAATTTCCATGGCTCAATTTTAAATTTCTTGGAGAAATATTACATAAAAGTTATAGACTTTAGATCCTGTTGAACAGATCCGTTACTAAATCTGGACAAACTACTGACATGGGATCCTCATACAAGACTGAAGAGACAGAAAACTGCTCGTCGATTCCGACTATTACAACATTTACTTGACAAACGGTCCAAACCTCCAATCCATTACAAAAGACTGATCTACATGACTATTATAAGGACAATGTAATTCCTCCAGAATCCAATCCTTACAGTCCAAAATCCTTTGTAAAATTCTTAATGCTCCTTACTTTGTCACAAATCAAGTCAT
>NW_027115065.1:20133-25033 GCF_000696795.3 Halyomorpha halys
TGTTTTTATCATGTCACTATGTCACCTACAGCAAATTTACTTGTTGTATATATGTGTATACAGTTGTAAATAACAATAAATAAATTATTAAAAAAAATTGAATAAACAATGATAAGAATAAAAAATTACGTAAAAAAGTACAGCAGAACTGGATTGTCTTTTTTTTTTTTTGTGTTATGATTAAAAAGCGCCTGAAATTGAAAAACAGTATAAAACCCTGCACCCCTCCCCTCCATGGTAGCCTTACCTATCTAGGTCTATATAGACTAGGTATATATAGACCTTTTCAAACAGACAATTATAGCGAGTAGTTGGGTCGATGTACGACATGTCACAATCTGGAGTCACAGGAGATCCTAACAAAAAAAAGGCAATCCTGTGGGCTGTAGCTTATTCACTCATCTTGAATTGTTGATCTCAGTCAAAAATGATGCTGCTCGTGAGAAGCTGTTCATTGTTCTCGTGTTGTTGTAGAGACCAAAATGGCTACCCTCCTACTTCTTATGTTTGTCACTAGATGGCATCGTGAATCTGTATTCAAACGTGTGGGTGGGGGCACCTTTCTCAAACACAATTTATATAATGAGTTCTGTACCCCACAACCTTCGGAACTAATCGAGAATACTTACTCTTACTATATTTCCAGTATATATCTAAGTAACAGAAATGGTTTAAAACATGAATATGCTATGTTTAATTCTAAAATATATACGCGATATAATAAAAGAGATATACTATAAGAAATAAGTTATAATTTAATCAAGATAAAAAGCGGGATTAGCAGAAAAAAGGAGAGATAAGAAAAAAAAAAAGTTCTTGATTGAATTTAAAGTTTCCTATCCTGAGGAATTCTACCATTGCTCGAGTCGATAGCACTTTTATTTTCCATCAGACGTTCTAACTGCCTTTATTCTCTCTATAGGTCTTTCTGCTTTCAATTGTCTTTTTCACTTATTTTTCTCCATGTAATTATTAGAAAGAATTTATATTTCCATTAAAATTGCTTTCTTTATTTATTTAGTTATAAATAAATTTAAGTATAATTACGCAAAAAGGACATTGTAGTCTTAAAAAAAAAATATTAATATTGTCAAATTTTAGCCCATTTAGGCATGAGTGTACATCTGAAAAATATACAGTAAAAGGACTTACCCAGAATATAATTTTTTTTTATTATTAATTAATTGATTTTATTGATGATGATAATAAAATCTGCCGCTATTGAAGACCACTAAGTATTAGTATTCAAATACCCACTTAATTGAAAGAAAAAAAAATTAAAAGAATAATAATAAAAAAATATATAAATAAAAGATAATACTGTCTTTATTTGTATAAATAAAATATGAATCTATTATATATCATAAATCTAATAAAATAAAACTAATTAGATTGTGTTTTCACTAACTTTATTGTGGTTTATAGGTTGATGAACTAAATCTTACAATTTTTTTACAAAATTATAGCTGTAGTATTTAGAATAAGGAAGGCTAACTTATAATACAAAATGTTTTGAGAAGTAATTTTTAATATTAAGAGTGTAATTGAAATTTTTAATAGTTATCCTTGCCAGTGACAGGAAGGGCCGACACGTAGGAGTGGAATAATAAGGAAATAAACAAGTTGAGACTTCATGAACATTTTTTAATATAATTGATGAATAAACTAGTCTCAAAATGAGAATTCAGATTATATATAAATAATAAAATATATATAAAAAGAAACTAACAAATAATAAAAGGACTTATAAACTCATTCATATAATGTATATAATCTACAAAAGTAGAAGAAAAGGAGAAAAAAGAAGAATATATGTTTTTAATAACAATAGTACCCACTGAATTAAAAGCAAAAAAAATTAAAATAAAACGAAAAAGAAATATATACTCGTAAATAAATGATAATACTATCTTGATTTGTATAAATAAAAATATGAATCTATAATATATCAAAAGTGTAATAAAATAAAACTAATCACATAACAAAAAGAAAACTATTGGTAACCAACGTTTCAGTCCACTTTGTAGGGCTTCGTCAGGGCCATTTCAATCTGGCAGCCTTGTTTGTGGGACGAAACGTTGGTTAAAAATAAATGGTTTTATTTTACTATGTTGATACTTTTATTGACCGCTAACCGGACTAACTTTCTAAAATAAAATAAAATAACTTATGTACAAGACAAATAAAGTTAAATTTTTGTAAAAATAAAATAAAAACACTTCCGTACCTCTATACAATTTTTATATTCTGCAAATGAACTCCGAGCCAAGCCAACCCCCTATGGAAGGCAAGGCAGGACTCCGAGAGATCCCTGCGCTTCTCTCCTAACCGCGTCCTGGTATTGTGTATAACAATTAGAATAGCAAAACAAATACTCAAAAATAATTATTGTCCAGCTCCAAACAACTCGTCATGATAACTAAACTATTACCTTCTCCAGGAAGAGAGGGGTTATTATAATTATTCTAAAATTACGGTAAGGTTAAAAATAAAGAAACATCAGCATATATAAATTAAGTAAATAGTTTTATTTTATTTATTTATTGATATTTACAACTGTATAACACAAATACAACAAGTAAATTTGATCATAATGACATAATGATATGATACAGGATGTAGAGAAACTACTACTAGTAGAACTCAGTTTACAATATAAGCTCACGAGGCCATCTTCTTTTCAGGCGCCTCGGAGGATTGCCAGGAATGGAAGAGGAAGCAAGGTTAGAAACTAGTGGGTTTAAGTGGTTAGGGAGTTTATTATGGAAGGAA
This sequence comes from Halyomorpha halys, assembly GCF_000696795.3. Lineage (NCBI taxonomy): Eukaryota > Metazoa > Arthropoda > Insecta > Hemiptera > Pentatomidae > Halyomorpha > Halyomorpha halys. Next base: position 22,906 of record NW_027115065.1, read on the forward strand.
TAATATCGGGTTCGGGCTAGATCGGTTACATAAGGAACATTTAGGTCTTTATGGATGGTTTTATTAGTAACAAAATAAGGAGCATTGTGGATTCTACGAAGGATTTTGGATTGTAAAGATTGGATATGAGAGGAATTCGAAGGTTTAGTGGAGCCCCAAAGCTCAACTCCGTATGTCCAGATTGGTCTTATTACAGTCATGTAGATCAGTATTTTGCAATGAGTTGGAAGTTCAGACCGTTGGTCTAGTAAGTGCTGTAATAGTCGGAATCTGCGTGCAGTTTCCTGTCTTTTCAGTTTTGTGTGAGGATTCCAGATTAGTCGTTTGTCAAGATGTAGTCCAAGATAACGAATCTGTTCTACAGGGGTAAGAGCCACATTATTAAAGTATACTGTAGGGCAGTCGGCCGAAGTAAATAGTTAGAATTGAAAATTATAATTACTAAAATATTTCTTTTATTTGATGAATACCAAGCCAATGAGAAATAACCTAAAGCATATAATTATTAATTTAAAATACCTGATGTTTCGAATAAAAAAATATATATTGAGGTCTTTAGTTAAATTATAGGGGGTATTTTAATTTTTGTTCTGAGCCTTCTTTATGTAAAGTAAGTAGGTTCTCAAAACTTAATTTATATTTTCGTTTTAGGCAATGTTTTAGCTAGGGAAGTTTTTGCCTATTTTTATATTCAGTGCAGGAACTTTGGTGATGGTACTACCGATATAGAAATTCGGATAGTGTAGAACAGGGGTTGCCAACTTTTCTTTATATAAGGTCTACTTTTTTATCTTATAAGTATATCGCGACCGACTTGTTATAGGAGTAGTAGTCAAAGGGGAAAGAAAGGGTGTGAAATGCACACTATGTTTATACACTGTGTTTCAGTATCAGGTGCATTCCAGCGAGGTATGGATGCAAAGTAATATATTTGTTCAAAACTATTTTTAAATTACTGTATGAAGTATGCCTTCAACCGCATTGTAAGACACACTTCACTTTTAGTTGGCTGGTTGGGTTTGAGTGGACTGTATAATTGAAAATGAAACATGATTAAATGTAATAAAGTTCTATTGCTTTATGTTACAAGAGGTGGAGGGGGTGACCGAAAGAAAACATTATGATTAGATTGTTAGTAGAATTTTGTATGACTGGGCTATGGAAATTGTAGATCTAACATTGAGGTGGTTGATGATGATGCGGATGTTAACTATTGCTAGATAGACTTACTCCATGGTTCTTTCTTCCCTCCACATTCTTAGGCCTCTCTCCCCTCTGCTGCTGGGAACCACTCAAGTAAATCTACTTACTCATGTAGATATTAATGATGAGTTAACAAAAGAAAAAGATGGACGCTTCACTGACTGAGACAAGATGGCTATCTCACACTCGTCTGGCTTGCTTCTCTTGCCACCAAGAGCGCTGAAGGAGGTGAGATTTGGCTGTTGGCCACATGGGGCGCTACTAATCTTATACATGGCACCCTTTCCGATTCAACCTTTCGGTTTCCGTTGGTTACCCGGAACAATTACTTATTACGTTTTCGAGATATAGGCTCATGATAAAATAAATTTCCCGACCCGACTTTTGATAGCAGCTTTTCGTACACGCGTTACTTAAAAATTCGTTTTTCCGTCACTTTTTCAAGATAAATTTTTTCTAACTTAAAATGCAATTTAATTTTCTCCTTAAATAACCCTTTTATTGCATCCCAAACTGTCCAATCTCATACCACAGCTCTGGAAGAATGGTGTCGTAGTTGGAGAGTTAAAAGAAATCTCATCAAATCAACTTTTACCCTCCTCGTAAACCTACTGAATGCCCTATAGTCTCCTTTAATAATGTTACTCTTACCCCTGTCGAACAGATCCGCTACCTTGGACTACATCTGGACAAACGACTAACCTGGAATCCTCACACAAGACTGAAAAGACAGGAAACTGCAAGTAGATTCCAGCACTTACTGGACAAACGGTTTAAACTTCCAACACATTACAAAAGACTGATATACATGACTGTAATAAGACCAATCTGGACATACGGAGTTAAGCTTCGGGGCTCCACTAAACCTTCGAATTCCTCTCGTATTCAATCCTTACAATCCAAAATCCTTCGTAAAATCCTCAAT
>NW_027115065.1:25363-26855 GCF_000696795.3 Halyomorpha halys
ATATTGTAAACTGTTTTTAGAGTTCTACTACTGGGTAGTTTCTCTACATCCTGTATCATATCATTATGTCATTATGATCAAATTTACTTGTTGTATTTTTTATACAGTTGTAAATATCAATAAATAATTTTAAAAAAAAAATTATTTTGTATTTTACTCTAAGGCGTAAAGCCTAATTTTGACGCCTGTTATATTTTTCTAAAGGGATCTGTCCTAGGATAGTATTATTAATATTATTATACTGTATGAAACTGTAATATATCATACGACGAAATTTTTAATTTACCAAAGTAATAATCAGTTTGTGAATGATGAATGAATTTCTTTTGAATTAGAAATCAATAGTTATTTTTAGCCCTTCGATAAAACCGTTTCAGAATCCCCAAACAATAGAAAAGAGTTTTCCAATTCTGATAAACATTTCAAAACGTTTCAGCCCCCAGTGAGGAAAGTTCCCTCCCCTTCAAAAGTGATATAAATGTCAGTCGGGAAAACAAAACCTAACACCCTGAAATATTTAATGTTGCCCCGAACTGATTTTGTTGGAAAGCGGGACTATTCACTGGACAACTCTGTCTGAGGTAGAAATAATTTACAACTTACGGTGACTGAGGCCATGTACGATTAATAATTTACGGTTATGTTCAAAAAGATTCCATATGACACATAATGTATAAAGGTTAGTCTAGAACATTTAAAAAATTATTTGATTAAAAAGCTATTAATTTTTAACTTTGGGAAAAGACAGTTGACCGTATCAATTTAATTGTAGGAAGATAGGCCGGGTGGTGGTCAATAAAAGTTCAAAATAGTAAAAAAATATTTAATGTAACCAACGTTTCGCCCAACTTTGCAATGCTTCGTCAGAGCTAAATAAAAACAAGATAGAAACATTGTAAGACCTGACAAGAAAATTCTTCAGGCATTCATCAGAGCTGAATTATCAAAACGAGATAACAAAATTAATTTAGAGACATAAAAATGTAAAAAAAAAAAGAATAATTAAAAAGATTAGAAATTTACTTAACAATAAATTAAGAAGATAATAGTAAATTAATAATAATAGAAGATAAAATATAATAATTTGAGAAGTTTGTCGGGGGGTGCGGTCAGCAAAGAACATAAATAAACAAAACCATATTTATTTATTTTATGTCGACGTTTCGACCTGAGTTTCAGGTCTTCATCAGGGGTATAGAACAAAAGAGATAACGACAACATTTAGAGAAACATAAAATTGAAAAGGAATAGTATACAAACCGATTTGGAATTATACAAAATATTGAATTAATAACTGATAATTGAATAGTAAAAAAAATTAATTGATGGTAGTAGATTAATTTGTTTGTATACTATTCCTTTTCAATTTTATATTTCTCTAAATGTTGTTATCTCTTTTGTTCTATAGCTCTGATGAAGACCTGAAACTCAGGTCGAAACGTCGGCATAAAATAAATAAATATGGTTTTGTTTATTTATGTTGTTCTTTGCT
>NW_027115065.1:26905-32910 GCF_000696795.3 Halyomorpha halys
CTGAAACTCAGGTCGAAACGTCGGCATAAAATAAATAAATATGGTTTTGTTTATTTATGTTGTTCTTTGCTGACCGCACCCCCCGACAAACTTCTCCAATCATTAATCTACGGTCAACTATCTACTCCTCATTATAAAATATAATATTGCAGATGGAAGAATTATAAAAACTAAATGATAAGAAAAACAAAACAAATTTTACAAAAGCCATTGTTCAAGTGAATATAGAAATAAACATAATGCAAAGTGAGGAAGAAATTTTAATAGGTGAATAAACATCATAACAATTTAAATAATTTGCTAAAAAAATAATTGATTTCTAGTAGTTCAGACAAAATTTAATATGCAAAATTCATATTCATATAGATCTTGAGATGCAGTTTTTTTTTTATAATCAACATTGCATAAATATATACTGAAAAATCAGTAGTAAGTGAATTTATTGATATTTCAGGAACCATAAGACGTATAGATGTCCATTAGCACTCAAATTAAAGGTAGTTTAATATTCCATAAAGTAATTTATGGCGTTTATCATCGTAAAGGCAGTAGTTTTTATATTTGATAAAATAAATTGAGTTCTGTTTGTTCGGAAAATATGTCGTATGCAAATTCATATTTCTATACAAAAGTCACATAAAACTATTACTTTTGGACGTAGAGATATCTGCTAGCACCCAAATTAAAGTAAGTTTAATATGCTATAAAGTAGTTTATGATGTTTATCTTCGTAGGAGTTGTAGTTTTCACGATATTCGCACATGAAATTTTGTCCGAAAAAATATAAATCAATTTATTTTAGCAAATATAATAAGAACTACTACTCCTACAAACATAAACGTCATAAGCTACTTTATAGTACATTAAACTAGCTTTAATTATAGTCCTAATAGACATCTATACCTCGAATGGTTTTTGAGATATAGATTTCTCAAAATAAATTCACAGCTGATTTTTCAATACCTCTTTTATAAAATGTTACATTTTAAATAGCTATATTTCGAGAAATATTCAACGTAAACAGCTCTATTAGGCCTATTTTAGTAATTTTACTCCACTTTAAATTATGTTATTTTAATTTTCTAGTATTTTTGGTAATTTTAAAGATATAGGGAAAAATTAATTTTATTCTCTCTAGCTATACTTGGCAGACTCATCAAACATTGGGGTATAATAGCTGACCTTTTCTTCTTCTTTGTCTCTTGTAATAATTAAAATTACCAAAAACAGTGTGTATTCCTAATCAATTTATGTTTCAAAATCATAATGATAACGTACACGTAAATGTTTAATTTTAAATAATTACAACAATCAATATCAATCTTCAATTGTGTTTATTCAATCTGTTAAAGCCCAAAAGTGTATTTTATTTTATTTAATTTAGTTTCGTTTTATTTCCAATTTTTTTTTCTATTTGTTTTTAATTATAAGTTAATTTCCTTTTTTTTAAACAACGATTCAGTCTATATTTTTTGCAATTAAAATTAAATTAAAATATATTTCGTAAATACAGTTAAGGGAGTTTGTTGTGGTAGTGCATTTATAGAGACTTCATTCGTCATGTATACAACATTGCGAGCTGCAATGGAATAAGGCAGTCCGGAGGTTGGAGTCTGCAGTCAGAGTTATGAGATACCAAAATATTTTATTATTTAATTCACTCTCATTATTTTTTTGTAACAACACACCAGTTCATTTTTTTGTTTATATTTTAATTTAATTAAATTTGTTAACTTTGAAGGGTTTTTTATAATTTAATTTTCTTTATTATTTTGTTTTTGTGATATTCATTTCAGGTCCTCCGTTTGTTATTTTTTTTTACCCTAATCAGGGAACAATTTTCTCTTAGGAAGATGTTTTTCAGTTACCAAACCCCCCTCGCCCCAACACAATCTATTCCCATCCTCAAACCTAGTAATAGCATTTCTGCTGGAGTAAAATAAAACATTATGAGCACTAAACCTTTTTGTATATAATAGAAAGATTTGATCTGTACATTTTTTTAAATATCATTATTGAAATTGACAACTGTATAATACATAATACATTTAGTAAATATGATCTAAGTTAAATTGGAGTGTTACAGGCGTGTAGAGAAACTACCCATTGGTAGCACTCTAAGCACATTTTACATTAGCTGGTTTCGTGGTCATCTTCTTTTCAGGCGCCTCGGAGCATTGTCAGGAATGGAAGAGGATGCAAGGTTAAAAACTAGGGGGTTTGAGTGGTTAGGGAGTTTATAATGGAAGGAATGGTGTCAAAGACTTTATTTGATTTTCTCTCCTTAATATTACTCTAACAAACTGGACTATGAATTATATTAAAATTTATGGATAATAATTTATTTAGAAAGGAAATAATACATCTAAAAAATGTTAGAAAATAAATTGAATTTAGCGAATTACAACATTTACTAGACAAACGGTCTAAACTGCCAGTCCATTACAAAAGACCGATCTACATGACTATTATAAAGCCCATCTGGACATACGGAGTTGAGCTTTGGGGCTCCATTAAACCATCAAATTCCTCCAGAATCCAATCCTTACAGTGCAAAATCCTTCGTAAAATCCTTAATGCTTTTTACTTTGTCACAAATCAAGTCATCCATCAGGACCTCAATGTCCTATATGTTGCCAATTTGGCCAGAATCAGATACGAAGCCTTCCATGATAAACTTCCCAACCACTCAAAAACAATTAATTTGGTAAACATACCTCAAACTATATGGTACTATATCTGTTCAATCGCTTACCAGAAGAACTTATAAATAAATCATATACTTTTTTTTTTAATATTTATTTATTGCTATTTACAACTGTACATTACATTACATTTACTAAATAAGATCTTAGTTAAAATGGAGTGGTGTACGGGCGTGTAGAGAAACTATCCATTGGTAGCACTATTATACCTTAGTTGGTCTCGTGGTCATCTTCTTTTCAGGCGCCTTGGAGGATTGTCAGGAATGGAAGAGGGTGCAAGGTTAGAAACTAGGGGGTTTGAGTGGTTAGGGAGTTTATAATGGAAGGAGTGATATCTGGTTCGGGCTAGATCGGTTACATAGGGAACATTAAGGTCTTTATGTATAGTTTTATTTGTGACAAAGTAAGGAGAATTGAGGAATTTGGGGTTATAAGGATCAAATACGAGAGGAATTCGAAGGTGTGGTGGGGCCCCAAAGCTTAACTCCATATGTCTAGATTGGTCTATAAAATATATTATGATTATAACGAGTCATTCCACATGCTAAAAGAATTAATCTCTATTTTGCCAAAATTTCATTAAGTTGGTTCTGATTGGTGGCTAGGCAATGTTACCGTACAGCTTTGCAATTAGGCGCACAATAACCAAGCTTAATTAAAACAAACAAGAGAAAATTAGGAACTGACCTAGCTGCTTTAGTTGGTTCTGCAAGTCAGCACTATATAGCATCAGTTATGGTTTCATTGGATTTGAGTCGAATTCATTCTAATTATAAAAAAAAAATGAAATGAAATGAAAAATAGTTTTATTATTCTTAAACTAGGTCCCTTTAGAAATATTATAAGGTAATTTTAATTTTACAAATACATATATCGGCTGAAAACAGTGTGTTCGCACTTAATTATAACTTATATTAAAATTGTATATCAATAGTTTTAGATAAAATAAAACTAATAAGAAACTAACTGACTGAATACAAACCAAAAATAAAACAAAACAAAGAAGTAAATTACATCTTTCTTGGTCCTATCCTATACAGTTTTCACAGCTGAAATCTCAACCCATCTTAAAACTATCCTCACCACGTATGCCGATGACACATGTCTATTGTCAGTGAACAATGATCCTTACATTCTATTCCAAACCCTCCAATCCCACATCACCACCCTTGAAGAATGGTGCCAAAACTGGTGGATTAAAATTAATTCCAATAAATTCCACCAAATCACATTTACCCTTCGTCGTAAATCTATGACATCTTGCCCTACAGTATCCTTTAATAATCGATACAAAAGACTGATCTACATGACTCTTATAAGGCCTATCTGGACATACGGAGTTGAGCTTTGGGGCTCCACTAAACCGTAAAATTCCTCCCAAATCCAATCCTTAGAGTCCAAAAGCCTTCGTAAAATCCTTACTTTGTCAATGTCCCATATGTTGCCGATTTGGCTAGAACCTGATACCATTCCTTCGATGATAAACTTCCCAACGACTCAAATCCACTCGTTTATAACCTGGCTTCTCCTTCACTACCTAATAATCCTCCTAGGCGTCTGAAAAGAAGATGGCCTCAAGATCTTCTCCTCTAGAAATGTTATTGGAGTTCTATCAATGGGTAGATTCTCCACATGTTTATATCATGTAACTATTTCATCTATAGCAAATTTACTTGTATATATTTTTATACAGTTGTAAATAACAATAAATAAATTATTTAAAAAAAAATATCTGTACTATTATAATATTGGATTATATTGGTGAAGTAATAGGTTATTAAATATAAGGATTTCAAACGAGAGAAGTGTTGGTACATGACGTATGTCTGAGGGAATGGAGTTCCAGTGATTATACAGCTCGGGTAAAAACAGATTTATCAAACGCTGAAATGGAGGGTAGATGTCAGATAAACGTGACCTGGTAGTACGGAATTGAGAATTTGAATTTCAGGTTTTCTTGGATATAGGAGGGGCGTTGAGTATTAATTACTTAGAATAGAAAGGAAGCTAGAAAATACTGGTATCAGAAGAATGGCTAGAGCCACTTCAGCTCGGCGTAATACTGGATTATGTGCGTATCTCTGCTGATCCCGAAAATAAATCGTACTGCGCAATTCATAAAACGTTTAAGGATAGAATCGAAATTTCCCGAGAGTCCACCATATATCAGGCAGCCATAGTCAAAGTGGGGAAAACTATGAATTGATGGGTTTTATGTGGAAGGAGATAATGGATTCTATTGAATTGCTATAGGGTAGATTTGTTTAAATGTTCATTAACATTTCATGAAATATATGCTGAAAAATCAGTAGTTAGTGGATTTATTGGGTAAATCTATAATTAAAGAACTATAACACGTATAGTCCATTAGCACTCAAATTAAAGCTGGTTCAATGTGCAATAAAGTGGTTTATGGTGTTTATCGTCGTAGGGGTAGTAATTGTTATGATATTTGCTAGAATAAATTGATTTCTGTTAGTTTGAATAAATTGTATTCAAAATGCATATTAATGTGCAAATGTCAGAAAAACTACTACTCCTAGGAAGAAAAATATTAAAATAAAATTGTATTTAATTTGAGTGCTACCATGAATCTGTATCTGTTTATGGTACATGGTTCATAGTTTTTCTTATCAAATATCATAAGAACTATCACTCTTACGAAGCTGAACTACTTTATAGCAAATTAAATCATCTTTATGTTGATTTACTAGTGTATAGCACATTGAACTAGCTTTAATTTGAGTGGTAATAGCCATTTTTACTTTGGATGGTTTTTCAGATATAGATTTCTCAAAATAAATAAACTATCTATTGATTTTTTAAAGCATTTTTTATGAGATGTTGCTTTTTAAAAAGCTGTATCTCGAGAACTATTGAACGTAAATAGCTATTAGGACTCACATTTTAGCAAATTTACTCTACTATAAATGATGTTCTTTTAGGTTTTCTAATATTTTGAAGATATATCATCGAAAGAAGAAAGAGAAATGTTATTCACCTCAGAGATAAAAATTGTCCTTTGATTTTATTAAGCGCATAGGCGTATGCATAATTTCATTTTTAAACAAAACTTTTTCAAAATCTTCAAAACTAATATATTGTTTTAATGCGGATGTTTTTACGCCCTTAGCATGCTTTTCCACACCGTTTTCAGTCATGATCGCATACATTTTAGCTCTTAATCCCACATATTTTAAAATAGTCTTGGAATTCATTTCATCTTTAAATTTCCCTAACTTCTTTTTATTTTCTTCCGAATAGCAGAGATGATTTTTAGGATAATCCGAGAAATCAAAA
>NW_027115065.1:33044-35501 GCF_000696795.3 Halyomorpha halys
TCTTGATTTGTTCATATGCACTGCTGCTATGTTCTCATTGTAGATTGTGCGGTCGATGAAATTTGGTTTAGCAATGAGCTTCATCAACTTCTTACTATCAGTTACCAGCTGAATATCTTAACGATTTCTGATATTTTCCATTGTCTTACCAAAAACTGCGTTTTTTAATAATTTATAAAAATCTTTTTCAAAGTCGTTGGATGCTCCTTTTCTTAACTCTGTATTGTATTCTATATACGAACTTAGCCATGGGGATTGGTTAAATTTTAAAGCACGGAGAATTTTTTCTAGTTTTAATCCATGTTTTATAGCCTGTATCAAAGTTTTGTAGAGTAGAACGTAGCGGTTTTTTTTCCGAAATGTGTTATTATTTTTTTTGCATTTAGGTCAATTACATTTGACCCCCGGTAGTACGATTGTTTCAGGTAAAAAAGGTAAATTATCGTGAATATGGTGAAGCTCTTGAGGATAGCTAATGTCTATTTCGAAAATATATCCAATTTCATCATAACATTTCGGAAAGATTCGAAGCCGTCACAAAGTAGAAGAACATCAGTTTTAACGTAAATATCAGCATTGTCTCCCAATTTAAAGTGTTCCCATGTGTTTTTAGCGTGTGTATAATCTTCTACATTGAAATCAGCATTACACAATTTATTGTAAAAAGTTTCAATTGGTGGAAAAGTTTCAGTTGGTCTGTTTCATTTAACTTTTCAGCGTCGTCTATATAATCGTACAGAAACACGCCTTTCATGGTATAGATCTCCGAATGAAAAATTCATTTTTTTAACGTTTTTAAACAGCCGCCATTTTTTATTCCCTCTACCTATACTTGGCAAACTCATCAGTTTTGACCAGTAACTATATATATTTTTCATAAAAGAAATAAAAAATTGGGGTGAAATAATTGCTTTTTTTCTTCTTTTGGGCAGTTATACTATAGCCAGTGGAGTCTGAGTGAGGGTGTTTGAGCCGCATAGTCAGGACTTGAGTGGAGAAACTGGCCATTGTCAAAACTCACTAACGTTTCCGGGGCCAATGCCGTTTCAACCTTCTGGGAGGGTTATACGGATAGTAGTTGTGCCAAAGGATTAGGATGGTGGATAATGATGGAAGTTGGAAAATCAGGATAGAATAACGTTCAGGACATAAGATATTTATTTAAATAACATTGTATCTCATAGCAATTATAATTTGAAATCAGTGAATATAAATTTATTTATTTGTATTTATTGTATTTTTTAATCGAATAATCTTTTAGTCACGATTAAAATATTTGACCAAAAATGTAATCATTATTATAGCGAAATAAATATTCAACCGACTAATGCCTAACTCTTTTACCGTGTATACATTTTTAAAAAACTCATTTTATAAATAGTTGACCGTATAATTTAAAATAAAAAGAAGAAAATAGTTTTTTAACTGTTTGTCCGACGTTTCGCCCCACTTTGTAGGGCTCTAGACAAATGTCTGTTTAACCTATCGTCTTGAACAGCCCTGATGAAGCCTTTCAAAGTGGGGTGAAACGTCGGACAATAAATTCAAAAACTATTTCTTTTTCTTTTTTGACTTCAACGCTGACTACCTTTATTCATATTTTACATTTTACTAATTGCATTTCATCTTGGAGCTATATAGGAATTTTTAGTATTCTTATATTTGTTTAATATAAACACCCTACACTTTATGATACGACTGGAAGTGGCACTCATTCCTGTGGGATATCACGTTTTAAAGAAAATTCTGTCCTGTCTAATAAAAATACTTGACATGAGTTGTACTCGCTTCGTGAAACAATGTTATTTAAAGCTACAGCAGCTAGACAGTAACAACGAATCGCAGTTAATGCTCCTTGGTTCACAAGAAATAGCCAATTACATCGCGAATTACAAGTGAAGTCAATAGAGGATAACATTCATGAAGTTCCACTCCCAGTTGCCGACAGTTAAAGGAGCAGTGACCTACAACCTGGGAAACCCAACCTCAACCCGAAGACTGAAGCCCAGGCTGCTGCAGGACATTCTGTTATAAATTTTAATAAATATAAAATTAATTCATAGTCACACTATCTCTATTTTACTTTTTATTAATACTCATTTTATTTTATTTTTTTTCTATTTTCTTCTCTCGTCCCTTTTTCAAATTAACTTGTTTCTTTTTACTATTATAGGGCAATTGTTTGTTTTATTTAAGTGTACCAATATAATTATTTTTTGTTATTAATTTTACTTTCCTCTTTTATTTTATTTTTTTCAAAACCCCTTCAAAATTTTAATGGCGTATTTATTAACAATATACTTTCTCCTTTTTCTGTAGAACATCTACATTCTAAGGAGTCTTTTAGAGTGTATTATTTTTGTTGTCAGAATTTATAAAAATGTATAATGTGTTGGGGCACACATTATTTCTGAATTTAACCTCTTTGTTTGTTTGTTAGTTTTGAAAGGGCGTTTA
>NW_027115065.1:36401-37919 GCF_000696795.3 Halyomorpha halys
TATATATATATATACCATAATATAACGGTTATATCAACCATGTAAGGACCACCAGCCGATCTGCTATAAAATAAAATATAAAATAAACGTTACAACCGTTCGAGTCTGCAATATAATTGGGTAACGCAGATAAGAAAAATATTAGAGAGCTTCAGAATGTCTGACCCGATACTACTTAATGATCCGGTAAGTATCAAAATTAGAATGGGGAAGATCTTGGATAGATACAGGGATTCTGTCAAGGATAAAGACCTCTTGTTAGTACGAGAATGGAGCTGTAACCAGTGGTACGGTAGGGTCTTCATTAAAACGGATGCTCCTCAAAGCTACCTAAAATCAGTTGCTCTATAACTCACTTGAGAATAATTTCCTAACTACTACTCTCCGGTAAATATGCTATTACTCTAAATGTCGGTCCACACAAATATACTTTGGACCCACAGAAGCTTTGTCCAGCTTGTGATGGAACGGCCCTGGAGGATTGTTTCCATTTTTTGACAACTTGTCCCGCGTATCACGAGAATCGAATCCGATACCTGCCGAAGCTAAGCGATATTAGCCGAAATTAGTTGTATGAATTTCTGTCTGTACCCTCAGGATTGGACCTTAAACTGTTTTTTATATATGTAACGCAAAACCTTTTGCTTAGAGGTGGACACCTATCGTCCCAATAGGAGGTATAGTTTTTGGTTTTGTTTTTTAATATTATTAAATATGAAGTGACGTTTTTCTTTTACTGTTTTATTCTAGCGAATGTGGATAGCCCAGCTTGGGTATATTGTTTGTTATTAGTTTATATAAATAATCTGTAACTCATCATTATTGTAAAATTACTACAATTGATTATCTATTTCATTTATTTCACAGGCTCTATATGTACGGGGGTTGCCCCAAAAGCAAATAATTAAATTATTATTTATTAAATAAATCAAAAATTAGTATCCATTTTTGTCTCAACACTTTATTTTTCACCAGTACAAATAAATTAATTTTAAAACAAGGCTGACCTGTGTGAGTGGGAGGTTATAAATGGTTTGTGTATATGGTAGTGATTTTGTGTGGATAATTTTATGTAAGAAAAATTAAATATTAATGATTTAAAATTTTTAAAAATAGGTAACTAGACTTAAGCTTAGTAAGCTTATTAATAATAAATATGACTCTCTAATAATAGACTATTTGAATAGGCTTTTAACTTATAATAAAGAAAATGACCTGGGCAGAATAGCCTGCAAAAGAGTCTTTAAATTAATGTGAAGAAGAAATATATTGAAGGTATGTTATATTATATAGTGAATAATATTGATGTTATAAGTGTTAAAAATGAAGATAATATAAGCTGTTAAATATTTAGATGGCTGCGGCGAGAGGGATGGGCTGGGATCTCTCGAGCTCTGCTCTACCCCTCCCACGTGGGTGATAGAGTGGGCTCAGGGATCCTCAGGTCGATTGTGTAAATATTGTATATATTATTTTATCATTATGTTATTTTATTTATTTATTTTTCATACAGATAGT
>NW_027115065.1:42109-42509 GCF_000696795.3 Halyomorpha halys
AACTGCTTTATCAAAAAATAAATACTTCAATTAATTTGTCTAATGAAGACAATAACCTTTTCAATGTTCCTTTATAAACATGAGAAAGGATTACACAGCCCTGGGTAATACCCTCTAAGCCCTACTAGACAAAAGAAAAGGGCATTTCGGTTGAGAGAGAGAGGAGTGTAATACCCAACGCCCTCTAGGATCAGATAGCGACTGTATTATTTCCCGACTCCCCAACTTCCTCAATTTAAAAGACTTTATCAGCAGTAAATTAAATGGAATGGCCATTGTCAAAGGCTTAACCTTAAGGTCATTTCTTCAGTCAGCTCTGTATATATCTGTGTGTCTGTGTATGTGCATATATACAGAGAGAGATAGCAAGAAAGAGAGAGACAGAGTTATTAAACAATAA
>NW_027115065.1:42894-69627 GCF_000696795.3 Halyomorpha halys
TCGAGGCCATCTTCTTTTCAGACGCCTAGGAGGATTATTAGGTAATGAAGGAGAAGCCAGGTTAGAAACAAGTGGATTTGGGTGGTTGGGAAGTTTTCCATGGTTTCAGGTTCTGGCCAAATCGGCAACATATGGGATATTGACAAATTATAAAACCCTTTTTCAAAAATATATTTAAAAAAAAAATTGTATGTATTTTTAATATTTATTAGGTATATTTTTTACATATATTCAATACTTTTTTAATCTATTCATTACTATTTTTAAATTATATTACATTTATATCACTCGTTTATATTGTTATTTATTTTAAATGTGTAATATTTGTATTTTAGTTTTGTTCAATTTCTGTTAAAGAGAGGAAAAATAAGTAAAAAGGAGGAATGAATACTTTGTAAAGATGTAATTTACTTTTAAACCTGTTGAAGGTAGGTTCTGTTTTAAGGTTGCAAATATAAATGAAAGAAAGAAGAGAAGTGGTGAATACAAGTTTTAAATTTAAGAAAGAGTTATATAGAAGAAGTTATGTAAGTAGGAATCTATTTTTAAAAAACAAAATTTTATGAAGTTATTATGATATTATTTTAATGATTAATTTATTTTAAAGATGGGACAAAGCAATTAGCCTTTATTTTTAAGATTTTAAAAAAGAAAATGACATCAATATGGAGGCATCCTTGAGAATGGCCTAAGGGTCGAAACGTTGGAGGGTTTGTAAAGAATAAAGTTGAGAAAAAAGGATCAAATTTGTTTTTAAATAAATTCTTTAGATATATTATTTTATTTCTAAATAAATTACTATCCAAAAACTTTAAGATAATTCCTAGTTTATTTTTCGATAGTATAATATTAAGAGGAGGAAATGAAAATACTATATGAATCAAACTAGGACGACTTGAGGATAAGCTATAAGGGACTAATAGTTTTAAATGGCAAAATAATAGAAATGAAGGATGAACAATATCTTTAGGAAACTCAAATATTTGCTCTTTCACAATCTACTTCAATGCTTTAGAACAATTATTTCAAATTAGAATCTATTCATGATATAGTAAATAAATAATTACTTCAATAAAACATTACTAAATAGATATGTAATGTTTTAATAACATTCTCTAGATATATTATTTCATTTCTAAATAAATTACTATCCATAAATTTTAAGATAATTCTGTAAAAATAGAATAGTTTAGGAGGTAAAGTACCAACAATTTTAAGATTTTATGTTTTTTTATTGCGGTGCGTTATTATTCGTCTTTTATTGGTTTTAATTTTTATTATTATTCTTAATTAATTCGTGGTTTACTGTATTAATTATGTTTATGAATAGTAATTAAATCCATCCATTGTGTTCATCGAATAACCTCTGGCCATTGTTGGAATTAATTGGATATTAGTGAGTCAACTCCCACGCGGAAATTCGCAGTTCATATCAGTATGCAATGTCATGAATACATAAAATTAGAAGGACATTGCTAATTACATTATGTATTACTGTAGATTATTATTTGTGTTCGGTAGTTAATTATTTATCTGTAAATACGTTTATAATTACGGTATATGAGAGCTTTTGGGTTAAAACCCAATGAAATAATGAAAATTTGTAAGGTTCAATACTTTAATAGGAAGAACTTTTTCTTGAACAACGCTTGTGCTAGGTGATTTTTCATTGTTACGCTTAACCGGTAGAATTTTTTCCCAATTAAGGGTACCCACTTTATACAGGCACCCCATTTTTTAATAAAATAATAATGAAGGCCTGATGAACCCGAAGGTTCAATGCCGATACCACCAAGCGCTCTCTACATACATCCTTCCAGTGATGCCCCTCCAAACCCAATTCTACTAGATCAGTTTTAACACAATCCTCCCATCTACGTTTCGGTCCACCCCTCGGACGTTTACCCGTCATTTCAGTGTTTATTGACATTTTAGGGATCCGCTCGTTACTAAGCCATACAACATTACACGCCGTAATGCTATAACTTGAATTATATTTACCTGGTTTAGGTCCCTTAATTTAGTGTTGTTTAGTCTTCTAAATTCTTCCATTAATTCATCCTTTTTCGGTCCGAATATTTTGCGTAATATATACGAAGATGGTCAGGGTTGCGGTCAAAAGTGAAACAAAAATAGTTTACAACTATTTATTTTCTGACGTTTCGCCCCACTTTGCAGGGCTTCATCAGGGCTAAAAAATACAAAATGATACAATGATAAGAATAAAAATAAAAAGATAAGAATAAAAATACAAAGATAAGAATAAAAATACAAAGATAAGAATAAAAATACAAAGATAAGATACAATGTTAAGAATAAAAACAAGTAACAATGGCAAGAGTAAAAATACGTGAAATATAAAGCTAAAAAAGTACAGGAGATGCATATAAAACGAAAAAATACGGGGAAAAGGAAAAAAAAATCAAATAATTATATAGAGATAAAATAAACGTCATGAAAGAATCATAAAAATAAAAATAAATAAATAAATAATAATAATGATATAAAATGACAATAAATGAGCAAAGAGCAAGACAGGACAACCTATCTGTTCAAAGGAATCGGTTGAACAGAAAGAAACATTGAAGCGGAAGCGTAGAGGAGTGGGAAGGAGGTAGGTAGCTAACGTATAACGGTTTTATTTCGATTTCAAATACGACGCGTATAGAGGAAGGAGTGATAAAGATTTGATGAAAAATGAAAAATGATAAGAGAAAAATACAGAATGATACGGTACATGAGTAATTACATGATAATAATAACTATAATAACTAAGTAAAATTAGAATGACAAATATCGTTACAAATAATAGGAGATTATACTGAAGAAAATAAAATTTTACGTAATACTTTATTTTCGAAAACCTTAAGACGCTGTTCATTCCTTAGTGTAAGAAGCCACGTCTCGCACCCATAAAGAACTGTGGCAATAATAGTTTTGTAAATTCTAATTTTTAGGTTTTTCGATAGAAATAGCCAGTTTCTAAATTGAATAATAACAAGCATTTCCCGCCTTCAAACTAGGTTTTATTTCTTTATCAATTACTTTACTTTAATAAAAACTATGTATAATTTATAGTCAAAATTGATGAGTCTGCCAAGTATAAGTAGGGGAATAAAAAATAACAACTATTTTAAAACATTTTAGGAATCCACTCATTACTAAGTCCCACACAACCTTACACACCAATCTTATATTTTCAACTTTTTTTTTCCTTTTTCGGCCAAGACTCCCATTGGAGTCCTATATTGCCTAACCGTGGTTGGGGGTCAAAGTTCTTCATTTTTTGGGACCGCCACTCAATGAATAAAGTCTACGCCCCAGGCCGGATTGGAACCGGCACCGCCAATAGACATCAATTGGTAAGACTGTGTCTTAACCACTGAGCCATGGGCGGCTCTACACACCTATCTTATACGTTGCAATGCAACTTGAATTATATTTACCAGATGCAATTTCCTCAACTGAGTGTTGTATAAACTTCTGAATTCTCCCGTTCATTCACCCTTTTCCTGTCCAAATATTTTCCTTAATACTTTATTTTCAAAAACCTTAATGGATTGTAGTGTAAGAATGTAAGAGGCCACAAAGAACAGAAGAAATGGTAATAGTTTGGTAAATTCTAACTTTTATATTTTTGAACAAAATGCGCGAGCTAAGAAATTTTAAAATTGAAAAATAAAAGGAATTTACCGTCTTTAATCTCACTTTTATTTCCTCATCAATTTCGTTTTTTCTAATTACCGTAGAACGTAAATACTTAAACCTATCTATCCGTTTATAATTTTTTTTCTTGTATTAATAATTTTTATAAATTATTTATTTTATGTAATTTACAACTATACAAAATAATACAATAGGTAAATATGTAGTATGTTTCATATACACTTGAAAATCTTGGGAAGGAACCACCCATTGGTGGTACTTCAAACATTAATTTAAATTAGAAGGTCCCGTGGCCATCTTCTTTTCAGACGCCTCGGAGGATTATCAGGGATTGTTAAGGATGAAAGATTAAGAATTAATGGGTTAGGATGGTTAAGGAGTTTGGAATGAAAAGACGCATATCTGTTTTGGGTCAAATCTGCAACGAAAGGGATGTTAAGGTCTTTGTGAATGAGTTTATTTGTGACGTAATAAGGAGCATCAAGGATTTTACGTAATTTTACGTTTTATTAATAATTTAAAATAATTGAAATAATAATAAAACAAAATTATAATAATTTAAAATTATAACTAAAAAAGATTATTATATATTTATAAGTCTCTAATAAAGGGAGGGAATGAGGATAGAAGAGTTCCTTGGTGAAGTGTTTTTAATTAATCTGAAAGCTGTTTACTAATGTTGATAATGAAGTCGTTTCATTAGGGGGTCTTTTAATTATTTCAAAATGTCACTATTAATTCAGAACTCGATTTTTTTTCTTTTCAAAAACACTGTTACACAGACCAGCTCATTAAAACTTCATGACAACCACTTAAAATATATATCGATATCTGTGGTTCCTTTAGATGTATTTGTAAAAAAGATAAATATTTAATTTAATTTAATTTTATAAATCTTTCTAATCATATTAAAAATTTGCTCAATACTTATCCATTCCCATCCATCCATACAATCCATTAGAAGGTTGAAACGGCAGTGGCCAAGAGACCTATTGTGAAATAAGAATGGACAATTGGAATTCTGGCGATGGTCAGACGCTCCACTGTAGTTGAGTATTTGCGGATTTAGTGCCCTTACTCAGCCTCCACTGGCTCATTACCAGTGACGCGTTTTAAGGGATGCAATGGGATCTCAAAGAGCATGGGGTCGGGCATCCTTTATTGTATATAAAAGTATAAATCTGACTAGTGTTTTTTTTTAATTTATTTATTTTCTTTTTTTATCACGCACCGGCCACTAAGAACCACGCGAATAATTTAACTTCTTTCTTCCCATTTTTTTTTCACAGTTTTGTGATCCTCGACTTTATTTTCTTTCTTTGGAACACTTCGTACCCCTTTTTTCCACTAGACAGTCGGTATCTGCAATTTTAAGTCTCCAAAATTTGCCTCGTGTATCCTATCATGCTTTAGTAGCTAAACATTTTTTTAAAGATCTTCTTATTCAATCTTTCCTCCTTCATCCTCTTCATGTTCCTATAGAAATGAGCCTTCTGATTCTCATCTCGGTTTCCAGGTCTTTGATTTTTCTGTAGATCTCTTTTTTAATTCTTAGGCTGTAACTTTCTTGTGTTTTTCTGGACCCGTAGATTTTTCTTAAGATCCTCCTTTCTATTTTTAGCAGTATTTCCAAGTTGTGTAAGCATGTGTTTTTTTTTTTATCTTATTATTATTATAATTATTTTTTTCTTTTCATGTACATAGTTTCATTTTTAGCCTTCGGTGTATATATATTTAGAGAGAGGTTTTATTTATTTGTACGTATTTTTTTTTTCATTTATTTTATTCTTATTTTATCCTATTTTTAATTTTAATGATTGGAGAAGTTTGTCTAGGGGTGCGGTCAGCAAAGAACAACATAAATAAACAAAACCATATTTATTTATTTTATGCCGACGTTTCGACCTGAATTTCAGGTCTTCATCAGGGGTTATGGCGTAGAAGGTAGGCCTGCAACCTTTTAATTTTAGTATGAATGTAATCAGTTATCACTATTACCTATTGCCCAAGAATGACAGATTGTAATATTTATCAATAAATATAGTATTCAAATTAAAAAAAAAAAATATTTTATTATAATTGGTTGACATGTAAGATGCTATATTCGTGGCTATACTTCTGAGGCTTATGGGGGTTACAAAAACTGTATTTTCTTAAATTATATTATTTTAATTTCTTGAGACAAGGTAATTATTTATTAAACAAATCAAAAAATTGTATCCATTTTTGTCTCAACACTTTCTATTTTTCACCAGTCCAACGTTTCGGCCATTCTAGCCATCCTCAAGGACATCTTCAATCATAATTTCTTCCTCACATTAATTTAAAGTTTCTTTTGCACGCGGTAATTTTCTTTATTATAAGTTAAAAGCCTATTTTTTAAAATTTAAAATCATTAATATTTAATTTGTCTTATATTAGATTATCCACAATTAATACACTACCATATAACAAACCATTTATTACACCAGTTGGACTGGAGAAAAATAAATGTATTTTCTTATTTATTTATATTTATATTATATATATCTTTTGGTTCCAAGCTTAGACCAAGTACTAGATACCACAGACCCCTTTATGCTATGGTATTCTAGATGTAATCGTATATAACCAAGTATTGGATATCCTTTCCAATGGTATCGTGTTCACCAATTTATCAGACAATGATAATTAGGTGGCATGCAGATTTTTTTTAAAAAATCTTTATTGAATTTTACAACTGTATATTATAGTATATATTCAGTAAATTTGATCTCAGTATGAAGTGATGCAGGCGTGTAGACACATAAATTAACATAAATAAATTAAGGTAGGATTAAAATTATGTAGAAATAAATGAAAAGAAAAGTATATAGAAATAAAATAGTATTAATATAAAATAAACAATGATAAGAATATTAAAAAAATACGCAAATTTTATGATTAAAAATGTACAGGAGACGCAATAACACGCAAAACAGAAAAGTAGATACGAGAAAACAAAATTTAACACACTACAAGACGGAAAATAAAGAAGAAAGTTGAGAATAAATGAAGGTCGAGAAAGGATAAATACAAATAAAATTAATAATTATAATAATAAATGAGTAAAGAACCAAGTTGTTCAAGTTGATAGCTTTACAGACTTTGACAGAATTCAGAAGCAAACAGGAGAGAACGCCCGTTAACAGTTTTATACAGGTCGCGTATACAGGAAAGAGATATAAACAAATACGATGAAAAATAAAAAAATAAAAATAACAAATGGAAGTGATATAAAGATATGATAATAATAATTATAACAATTTTCTAATTAAGGAAAAATTAAATGATGAAATACTGAACTAAAAATATATACCGATAGAAAATATAGTTAGTTTAATAAAATGAACACTATATATGTATAATAAAATAATTACCAGTGATGCGGCGAGAGGGATGCGCTGGGATCTTTTTGAACTCTGCTCTACCCCTCACACGAGGGGGATAGAGTGGGCTCAGGGATCCTCAGGTCGATTGTGTAAATATTGTATATTAGAGTGTAAATGTGACTGAAGATTATATTATTTTTATCATTATTTTATTTTATTTATTTGTTTTTTCATAAACATAGTTTAATTATGTTAATTTTCTTTATCCTTCTGTTTGTACTAAGGAAGATTTTTTTTATTCTATTTTAGTATGAATGTTATCATTTATCACTATTACCTATTTCCCACAATAGTGGGGCAGATTGTAATATCTATCAATTAAATAAAGTTTTTTAACAAAAAAAATAACATGTATCTAATAACTAAAAAGAGAATATATTATTTTATTTATTTTTCATACACATAATTTGATTATGTTCATTCTCTTTTTTCTTCTGTTTGTATATATTTTAAGGGAGATTTTTTTTTTTCATTCATTTATTTATTTTATGTTAGTATGTATGAGATCATTCATCACTATTACCTATTGCCCATAACTGTGTGGCAGATTGTAATATCTATCAATAAATAAATACAAAAAAAAAAAAATGATGAAGCTCTACAAAGTGGGGCGAAACGTCGGAAAATAAATAGTTGTAAACTATTTTTGTTCTTTTTTTACCGCAACCCTTACCTTACCATCTTCCTCGTTATTAGAAATTATACGGTCAATTATTTATATAGGAGAGAGAAATACTTTATTCATCTATGCTGCCCAAATACATCAGGTTGCTACATACACAGCATACTAATCAATCCGTAATCGGACATATATAAATTACATGGTATAATAAGATTAGAAATTTTTTCCCTACAGTGTACTTTTACAATCAATTTTGGTCTATACACCAAATACAAATATTTCAATTCATTCCTTTTTTCTTTCCCATTTCTGCTCCTCCAACAGAAGAATAAACAAAATGAACATAATCAAACTAGGTGTATGAAAAATAAATAAATAAATAAATAAATAAAATAACATAATGATAAAATAATATAGTCTCTAGTCACATTTACACTCTAATGTAAAATGTAGGAACCCGATGTATTTGGGAAGCATGAATGAATAAAGTATTTCTCTCCTCCTACATTGTAACTTTTTTAATAATATACTTTTTATTTAGTGATAGATATTACAATCTGCCACAAAATTGTAGGCAATAGGTAATAGTGATGAATGATCTCAATCATACTAAAATAAAAATAAATAAATAAATGAAAAAAAACCACACAAAAATAAATAAATTCTCTCTTAAAATATGTAAAAACAGAAGGATAGACAAAATGAACATGTGTATGAAAAAATAAATAATTAAAATAAAATATAATTATCTGTGTAAATTCTTATAGTCTTTATAATGTTTGTTTCTCTTGACAAGCTCTTGGACCATCTACTTACAAAAAATAAAGAGCACTAAATTATTCGAAGAACGGTGTATTTCAGAATCATTACACTTTTTTATATTTAAATCTCAAATCCTTTTGATGTTTACAACGATCCCATATTTAAATAATATTCGGGAATATAGAATCCTCTAAAAGCTCTGGAAAACTTGAGGACGAATTCAATGTATGGAGAATCGAGGAAGGAGCGTGATGGATAAGTGACAGGAGAGGAAGGGAAGCTTTCACAGCTCCATTCCAATTGGCGGTTCCAAGCCAGAATTTCCCGATTTTCCAGAGGCGTGTTATTGAGTTGGTAACGACTTCTGATGCCTACATTCATATTGGTTATAAAATACTAGCAGACCCGCCGATGCTATTGCTATATTATGTATATACATTAATTGAACACAATTGAAACTTTGATATCAATTAATATATAGGTGAAGTGATAAGACGGTAACTATAGTAACACAGATGATAACATCTAACTTCATAACTAACTTTAAAAAATAATTTTTTTTTTAATTATTTATTTAATGTAATTTACAACTGTACAAAATAATAAAATAGGTAAATATGTAGTATGTTTCATATACACTTGAAAATCTTAGGAAGGAACCACCCATTGGTGGTACTTCAAACATTAATTTAAATTAGAAGGTCCCGTGGCCATCTTCTTTTCAGACACCTCGGAGAATTATCAGGGATTGCTAAGGATGAAAGATTAAGAATTAATGGGTTAGGATGGTTAAGGAGTTTGGAATGAAAAGACGCATATCTGTTTTGGGCCAAATCTGCAACGAATAGGATGTTAAGGTCTTTGTGAATGAGTTTATTTGTAACGTAATAAGTAATTTTATACCAGGATTTATTTTGATTTCCAGTTTTTACATCATTCTTCAATAGATGTTATGTGTGCCTGTAGTGTTTGTGATGCATTAGTTGGGTCGTTGTTTACAGACAGTATACATGTGTCATCAGCGTATGTTAGGGCTGTGTTAGGGTGGGTTGAGATGTCAGCTGTATAAACCGTATAAAGAATGGGACCTAAAATACTACCTTGAGGAACACCGGCAGACTGAGAAAAGAGAGATGAGTAGGCTAGGTTATGATTTACTTTAAAGGTTCTATCAGTGAGGTAGGAGCGGATTATAAGGAAATATGTAGGGGGTAGGAGTTGACGAAGTTTATAGGGCAGACCTGGATGCCAGGGTCGATCAAAAGCTTGTTCAACATCGAGGAAGACTCCCGTGCAGTACATACCACGAGAAAATAATTCTTAATTTAAAAACAATATTTCGCCCTTTTAAGGGCATTAAATTAAAATTCTAAAGTAGCAAAAACAGCAGACATTCAGCTCTCCAACGGTTGAATTTTAAATTTTAATTGAATAAAAAATTTTTTAGTACAATCAGTAATATTTTTTCTTATTCTGATTTTGCCTCTTTCAGAAATAAATCGCTTAATAACGAAGAAAACATGTATAATTTTCGAGCTACGTTTCAAAATTGCACAATTTTGTTGCAGGTATTGGATAAAATGCGTTCTATATTTCGATTATTCGATAGAATAAAAAAAAAAATCTCGAAATAAATCAAAGTAAAAATTTCCTAAATTTTAAATTATTTGAAAAATGGTATTTGAGGGTTACACTCTACAATAAATACGATTAAGATGTGGTTTTCTTAAAACATATTTTGAAGCATTGTACTCAATTCCTCATTATGTTTTTTTAAGGCGTTAAGTACTACAAAAAAAAAATGATTTTTATATATTATATTACATTATAAAAGTCATTTGAAGTTGAAAGATTGTCTTCTTTGAAAAATCTGGTTTTTATTTATGAAAAAATAAAATAAATAAAATCTCAGGAACCATTAGACCTACAAATGTAGTACTTTTACTTCTAGTACTTTTTCAGAGTTTTTAAAAATCAAACATTTTTTTCGAAACTAGAGATCAATATTTAGTGTCTTTGTCGAATATCATAAAAACTACTACTCCTCCGAAGATAAAGGTGTACTACTTTATATTAAATTAAACTAGCTTTAATGTGAGTGTTGGCAGACATCTTACGTCTAATAGTTCCTCAGATACAGTTTATCATAAATCAAACATTTTTTTCGAAACAACTAGAAATCAACATTTAGTAACTTTATTTTATTAAATATTATAAAAACTACTACCCTACGAAGATAAGGTTATATACTATTTTATATTAAATTAATTGTCAGTGAACAATGATCCTTACATTCTATCCCAAACCCTCCAATCCCACATCACCACCCTTGAAGAATGGAGCCAAAACTGGAGGATTAAAATTAATTCCAATAAATGCCACCAAATCAGATTTAGCCTTCGTCGTAAGCTCATGACTTCTAGCCCTACAGTATCCTGTAATAATACCCCACTTATTCATGTCGAACACATCCGTTACTAATCCTCATACAAGACTAAAAAGACGAGAAACTGCTCGTCGATTCCGACTATTACAACATTTGCTAGACAAACGGTCTAAATTGCCAATCCTTTACAAAAGACTGATCTATATGACAATTATAAGGCCTATCTGGACATACGGAGTTGAGCTTTGTGGCTCCACTAAACCATAAAATCCCTCCCGAATCCAATCCTTACAGTCCAAAATCCTTCCTAAAATCCTCAATGCTCCTTACTTTGTCACAAATCAAGTCATCCACCAGGACCTCAAAGTTCCATATGTTGCCGATTTGGCTTAGGGTTCTGAAAAGAAGATGGCCTCAAGATCCTCTCTAGAAATGTATCATGTCACTATGTCACCTACAGCAAATTTACTTGTATATATTTGTATACAGTTGTTAATAACAATAAATAAATTATTTTGAAAAAAAACAGTAGTTTTGAAACAGCCGCCATTTTTTGATTCCCCCTAACTATACTTGGCAGACTCATCAATTTACATATCAATTAGCAGACTACTAATTAAACATAGTTAATTAGTTAATCATAAATAATTGACTTTTTTCTTTTCTTAGACCCTAGGACAAATGTCTTATTGCTGTGGGGTCCATTTGGAGACTTCTCTTTGAGGGATAAATTTTAATTTGAAGGAAGATCTACTCCTTGAAAGTAACTTTGGCGGGTCGGTGAAAGTTTGCGTGACTCCAGCCTGTATTTGCTATTGCCCAACCAATTTAGGACTATTAATAATCCCAACCGCAACCTAAAAGCCTTTATAATTTATAATAATAAATTTTTCTAGGCAATTAGCACGATAGTTGTCATTTATTATTGATTATAAAAAAAAATTACATCCAATATGGTTCGAATAGACGACAACCTATTGGTTGGTGCCAAAATAACACATAATGTTGGACATAAGTAAAATGTAAATATTACAGTTTTGACTATTAGGGCGTTGGTGAAGCTATACAATTTTTAAGCTATTATGAATTAATCTAAAGTGATACAACTAATAATCTAATTAACAACTACTAAAATGAAAATAAAGTAAAAATTAAAAATATAATAACAATTAATAAAAAAATTAAATAAAAATAATAATAATACAAATAACTAAAAGGACTTTGAAGTGAATAATAAAGCTGAAAATTTACAATTCGTGAATTAATACAAAAATGAGAATAAAACAACATGATACAGGATATGATAAAAATAAGGATCCAATAATATCTAAATAAATAATATCTATTCCAAATATACAAATATATTACTAATTATAATCATAATATAATAAATAATTATGTGGAATTAAGAAAAAAGTACAGGGAGATATGTGGTGAATAAAAATCAATTTTTTGGAATTATAGAAGTAAGAAAGTGCCCAGTTAAATATTTCTTTTTTAGTATTGGATTTATTTATTATTTCTTCTGGTACGCGATTGAACAGATATGGTACAGTTTTAGGTACGTTTACCAAATTAATTGTTATAGGGTGGTTCGGTAATTTCTTTTTAATAATTTATTTATTGTTATTTACAACTGTATAAAAAGATATACAACAAGTTAATTTGTTGTAGATGGCATAGTGACATGATACAGACATGTGGAGAATCTATCCATTGATAGAACTCCAATAACATTTCTATAGGAGAAGATCTCGAGGCCATCTTCTTTTTAGCCGCCTAGGAGGATTATTAGGTAATGAAGGAGAAGCCAGGCTAGAAACAAGTGGATTTGGGTGTTTGAGAAGTTTATCATGGAAGGAATGATATCTGGTTATGGCCAAATCGGCAACATGTGGAACATTGAGGTCCTGATAGATGACTTAATTTGTGACAAAGTAAGGAGTATTAAGGATTTTACGAAGGATTTTGGACTTTAAGGATTCGGGAGGAATTTGATGATTTAGTGGATCCCCAAAGCTCAACTCCGAATGTCCAGATAGACCTTATTATTATCATGTAGATCAGTCGTTTGTAATGGACTGGCAGTTTAGACCGTTTGTCTAGTAAATGTTGTAATTAGCTAAATTTAATTTTTTTTCTAACATTTTTTAGATATATTATTTCCTTTCTAAATAAATTATTATCAATAAATTTTAAGATAATTCATAGTTCATTTTTGTTAGTGTAATATTAACGGGAGGTAATTAAAATACCTATTTATTAGAGAAATTATTTTTATTAATCAATCAAACTTGGACAACTTAAGGATAGGCTGTAAGGGACTAATAGTTTTAAATGGCAAAATAATAGAAATGAAGGATCAACAATATCTTTAGGAAACTCAAATATTTGCTCTATCACAACCTACTTCAACGCTTTAGAACAATAATTTCAAATCAAAATCGATTCATGATACAGCAAATAAATAGTTTATTTAAATAGATCATTGCTTTGTAGATAACTGATATAGTTAATTATTAAACTAGTTTTAAATCACCTCAATCTTCCGGTAGTCTTCATATATGTCTAGCCACTTTCCTGGAACCAAATCAAATAAAGTCTTTGACACCACGGTAAATTTTTTTTTAGTTTTTATTTATTGCAATTTACAACTATATTTACATGAAAACAAATGAAGTAAATTTGATGTAAGAACAAAATGGAGTGATACAGGCATGTACAGCACTCTATTTTTATACTAGAAGGTCTCGAGGCCATCTTCTTTTCAGGCGCCTCGGAGAATTGTCAACAATAGAAGAAGCAAGGTTAGAAACTAGAGGGTTTTGGTGGTTAGGGAGTTTATAATGGAAGGATTGACATTTGGTTCGGCTAGATCGGTTACAAATGGAGGATTTTATTTATGAAAGTAAGGAGCATTGAGGATTTTACGAAGAATTTTTGATTGTAAGGATTAGATACGAGAGGAATAAGAGGGAACAAAACACCATTCGCAAGTTCGTACGTATTTTCACTCGTCGATCTAACAACAAATAAACCTCTAAAGTAACCCTCTATCTATCTTATAATAAAATATAGAATTATATAAATTATAATAAAAAAATATATGTGTGTTTCAACTACTTAACTCATGAAATAATAATGTTTACATTTCATTACTTAAATAGTTGGAACACATATTACTCTACTGTGTAGAGGATGGGACTGAGGATACTACGTTGAGGAACACCAGCGGGCTAGTAATTAAATATATATCATTCATATTAGATCTTGCTCAAATTGCTACTTCGATTATTAAACCAGGCTGGACATCTTACCTTCTCAGCAAGAACGACACTGGATTTGTACTATTGCCACATTCTCCAAATAACTCAATCCAAGGCCTCAATTCTTTATGAAGCAGAATACTTAAAATTTGCAAAAAAAAAAAAATTGTTTTTATTTTAACATATATCCAGTGCCATAGCTGCCAATACTGCGGTAGAGCAAAAGTGTCTTAATACTCAAGGTTATTAAACAACAATTAATCTGAATGTTAATGTTTATTTTAATTATATTATTTCAATTTCTTGAGACAAGGTAATTATTTATTAAATAAATCAAAACTTATATCCTTTTTTGTCTCAACACTTTTTATTTTTCACCAATCCAACGTTTCGGCTATTTTAGCCATCCTCAAGGACATCTTCAATTATAATTTCTTACTCACATTAAATTTAGAGTTACTTTTGCTGGCTATTCTGTCCAGGTCATTCAACTCAGGTCATTTATAAATGTTTTGTGTGTATGGTTGTGAAATTGTGTGGATAATCTTATATGAGAAGAATTAAATATTTATGATTTTAAATTTTAAAAAATAGGCTTTTAACTTATAATTAATTGAATGACCTGGACAGAATAGCCTACTCAAATTTAATGTGAGGAAGAAATTATAATTTAAGATGTCCTTGAGGATGGCTAAAATGGCCGAAACGTTGGACTGGTGAAAAATAAAAAGTGATGAGACAAAAAAGGATACAAGTTTTGATTTATTTAATAAAGTTAATGTTTATATTACATAACCAGTCCGCTGGTGTTCCTCAAGGTTGTATCCTCGGTCCCATCTTTGGCACCATGTATGACATCGAAACATGTGTTCTTGCAGTTAATAAAAAAACATTTAATAGCATTTAAAACTCTTCAATCCCAACTACAATACGAGAATGGTGCCGAAATTAGAGGATAGAAATAAATCCCGACAATTCCCATCAAATCACCTTTACGCTTCGTAGTAAACCTACCGACTGCCCTACTGTATACATTAATAATGTTGCTCTTACCCCTGTAGAACAGATCCGGTATCTTCCTCACACAAGACTAAAAAGACAGGAAACTGCACGTAGATTTCGACTATTACAGCACTTACTAGACAAACGGTCTGAACTTCTAATTCATTACAAAAGACTGATCTATACGACTATAATAAGGCCAATATTGACATACGGAGTTGAGCTTTGGGGATCCACTAAACTTCAAAATCCTTCATAAAATCCTCAATGCTCCTTACTTTGTCACAAATATAATCACCCATACGAGGAGAGGATGGTTGGGGGTGTGGTCAAATTAAAACACAAATAAGTTGAAGTAACTTATTTAATCGTGCCAACGTTTCGGCCCGAATATATAACCTTCCTCAGGGCTAAGAACAGAACAAGATAACAACCAATGAATACAGAAAATAAAAAATAAAATATAAACAGAATTGTATAAAGTAAATAATTGTAAAGAATGGAATTAATAAAATAAAATGCATACATAGGTAATTGAATGAGTAGGTAAAACAACATAATTAAGGAAATAAAATAAAAATGAAGTTATACAATGCAAAGAAATATGAATATGTTAGTTTATTAATAATTTAAAAATTAAAATTATGGAAAGAAAAATAAAATTGAGAGAAAGAAAATATATGTAACAAATAAAATATGTAACCATAATAATAGATAAAGTGGCATAATATCAGTAAAGTTTCACAAAATAAATGAATAGAAAAAAAATAATAATTTGAAAACAACAATAATAATATATGGTGAACATAACTAATAACGTGGGTAAGGGAAATTGAAAAAAGAAGGAGTGGTAAAATAAAGATAGGGGAAAAAAGGAATAAAACAAATCACCCATAATGAACCTTATTTAACTTCTATATGTAACCGATCAAGGCCGAACCAGATATCAATCCTTCCATTATAAGCTTTCTAACCATCAAAACCCTCTGGTTTCTAACCTTGCTTGTTCTTCCATTCCTGACAATCCTCTGAGGGGTCTGAAAAGAAAAGGGTTACGAGACCTTCTAATATAAAAACGTTATTGGAGTACTACTAATGGGTTGCTTTTCCACATGCCTCTATTATGTCATTATAATTTAACATAATATTCCTTATTACGTTACGAATAAACTCATTCACAAAGACCTTAACATCCCATTTGTTGCAGATTTGGCCCAAAACAGATATGCGTCTTTTCATTCCAAACTCCTTAACCACCCTAACCCATTAATTCTTAATCTTTCATCCTTAACAATCCCTGATAATCCTCCGAGGCGTCTGAAAAGAAGATGACCACGAGACCTTCTAATTTAAATTAATGTTTAAAATACCACCGATGGGTGGTTCCTTCCCAAGATTTTCAAGTGTATATGAAACATACAACATATTTACTTATTGTATTATTTTGTACAGTTGTAAATTACATTAAATAAATAAATAAAATTCACTGCATGTACTGTTGTATCATGTATTTTGATTATTACGTATATAATAATAATAAATAATATTGTATTTTGATTATTTTGTAAAATTAGAAATTTCAATAAATATATAATTAAAAAAAAAGAATGCAACAAGATAAATTATTTGGTTTTGCACCGTTTTGTATATATTTTCCATTCAAAGTGAGTAGTTTTAGAAATAAGTTGTAGTCGTTTAAAAAAATTAAGTTTTTCATATCAGTATTTCATTTTATTATTGGGGCTAGAGCTCTGGTAACTTGTTCAGAGAACAAAACCGTCTGAAATTGTAATATATCTCTTTGGATGGAGAGGCCATTTTATTTTTACTTAGCAGTATCTCTTTGGAACAGGAGTCAGCAGCCCCCGGGGATTCATGAAGCAGTGAATAAATTAGAAGGGAGGCTCAAAATGAGGACCTGAATAATAAAAATGTGGAAAAGAAAAGAAAAAATAAAACAAAAAAAAAAGAAAGAAAGAAACGTTACGTAGCCGGTGATAAAAGGCGTTTTTGCATAAAGGATGTTCTTCCAAATAATAGACATTGTTATACCTACTTTAATTTATTTCTGTGACATCTCGAGCGAATTTATAAGTATGTGTATCTTGAAATATTTCTCAACCGCTCAAAAGAGTATTTCTGTTAATAAATCTTTACCGCTACTCAGGATGCTTTGTAAGGAGTTACTGTTACTAGAACAACGGTTATGTAAGGAGGCGATTTTAATTTTATATTTTTAATAATTTTTCCCTGATTAAGAGTACTCACTTCATGTAGCTGGGTGGACCCCGGAGGCCTCCCGATTCCACAGAATTTACTCAGGTCTATAGTAGCAGATTAAATAATTATTATGTTACACCCGCATTAGTACCCAGCTCCTTGGAGTTATTAGTATAGTGGCTTACTTTAATGCACTAATTAAAAATATTTAGGTTGTCAAGGTTACGGTCAAGAAAAATAATTAAAAAATATTTTCAAAGATTTATTAATGAACAATGTTTCAACCCATACTATGGGTACAATATGTCTTAATTTCGGCTGTTGTGATTGGTACAGGTCTAAAGGATATATATATTTTTTAAATTCCTGTAAAGAATGATTTTATGAAAAAAGGTGGACTTGATATTGGGAAAATGTTTTTTTTTTTTTCTTAATTATTTATTTAATGTAATTTACAACTGTACAAAATAATACAATAGGTAAATATGTAGTATGTTTCATATATACTTGAAAATCTTGGGAAGGAACCACCCATTGGTGGTACTTCAAACATTAAATTAAATTACAAGGTCCCGTGGCCATCTTCTTTTCAGACGCCTCGGAGGATTATCAGGGATTGTTGAGGATGAAATATTAAGAATTAATGGGTTAGGATGGGTAAGATATTTGGAATGAAAAGATGCATATCAGTTTTGGGCCAAATCTGCAACGAATGGGATGTTGAGGTGGATGAGTTTATTTGTAACGTAATAAGGAGCATCAAGGTTTTGTCAAGAGCTCAATTCCATTCCTCAATTGGTCTGATTATCGTAGTGTATAGTAATTTTTTGTGGTGAATGGGAAGTTTAGAGCGTTTGTAGCAAGTAAGTGTTGAAGCAATCGGAATATAAGAGCAGTTTCAGTCTTTTGTGTGGATTCCAAGTAGGTCTCTTGTCAAGATGGAGTCCTAAGTATCGAATCTGTTCAACAGGCATTAGTGGTGTATTTAGAAAGGATACTGTAGGACAGAAGGGCAGAGGTTTACGACGGAGAGTAAAGGTGATCTGGTGGGATTTGTCAGGATCTATTTTGATTCTCCAGTTTTTACACCATTCTTCAATAGATGTTATGTGTGTCTGTAGTATTTGTGATGCATTAGTTGGATCGCTGTTTACTGACAGTATACATGTGTCATCAGCGAATGTTGTTAGGACTGTGTTAGGGTGGGTTGGGATGTCAGCTGTATAAACCGTATAAAGAAACCTAAGATACTACCTTGGGGAACACCGGCGGACTGAGAAAAGAGAGATGAGTAGGCTAGGTTATGATTTACTTTAAAGGTTCTATCAGTGAGGTAGGAGCGGATTATAAGGAAATATGTTGGGGGTAGGAATTGACGAAGTTTATAGAGCAGACCTAAATGGCAGATGGCAGACTC
The DNA here is from genome assembly GCF_000696795.3 of Halyomorpha halys. Classification (NCBI taxonomy): domain Eukaryota; kingdom Metazoa; phylum Arthropoda; class Insecta; order Hemiptera; family Pentatomidae; genus Halyomorpha; species Halyomorpha halys. Next base: position 61,646 of record NW_027115065.1, read on the forward strand.
GGGAAAAATGTAAATACTCTTTTCCCACGTCATGCCGCTTGAGGGGAAATATTTTTAACTCAATAGTTATTGTGCCCACCGTATGAAAAAGAAAAGCTCTAATGTGTATATATGATGGGTTTATATAAGTTTGTTTTTAAATAATTTATTTATTGATATTTACAACTGTATAAAAATATATACAACACGTAAATTTGCTGTAGGTGACATAGTGACATGATACAAACATGTGGAGGATCTACTCATTGATAGAATTCCAATAACATTTCTAGAGGAGAAGATCTCGTTGCCATCTTCAAACGTCTAGAAAGATTATTGGGTAGTTTGGGTGGTTGGGAAGTTTATCATGGAAGGAATGGTATCTAGTTCTTGCCAAATCGGCAACATATGGGACATTGAGATCATGATGGATGACCCTATTTGTGACAAAGTAAGGTGCAGTTTTGGACTGCAAGGATTGGAATTTGAAGGTTTTGTGGAGCCCCAAAACTCAACTCCGTATGTCCAGATAGGCCTTATAATAATAGTCATGTAGATCAGTCTTTTGTAATGAGTTGGCAATTTAGACAGTTTGTCTAGTAAATGTTATAATAATCGGAATCGACGAGCAGTTTCCTGTTTTTTCAGTCTTGTGTGAGAATTCCAGGTTAGTCGTTTGTCGAGATGTAATCTTAAGTAACGGATCTTTTCGACAGGAATAAGTGGGGTATTATTAAAGGATACTGTAGGGCAAAGTAAATAAGTTACAGTCAGTTTTAGGGCCGTCCGTCGCTAAGGTGGTTAAGGCGCAGGTCTTTACCACCTAGGGACTTGAGCGGCACAGGTTCAAATCCGGCCTGAGAGGTTGACTTTTTTTCATTCAGTGGCGGTCCCACGAAATGAAAAATTTGACCCCCCCACCATGATTAGAATAGTAAAGCAAAGTTTATATCCGTTTTTAGCATCTCAAGAAACCCTGAAATACAAATTTTGAAAAAAAAATTTATTAAATAACTTTAACACGACTCAACAAAATTTGGGTGTGTAGATTGGTTTCAAATTTTCAATTTTCTGGTAAAATAGTATTCATCACTTAAAAAGAAATTATTGATCTCCAATAATTGACATAAAATGTCGGCTGAAAGAGAAGTCATTCAGCTTTCCATCGGTAATAATAACGTAGAAATCGGATAAAAGGAAGAGGAATTATGAACGATTATATGAAAAATAATCGCCAGATGAAAAAAAAAAAACGTTCTGAATAGAGGTGAAAAATTTCTAATTTTAAATTTCTTTGAAAAATGGATTTTGGTACTTTGAGACGAAACTAAAAAGAATACGATTTGCTTTTTGAAAAAACATTGCTGACCTATTTTACCCCGATCCTTACGCTTAATTTTGTTCATAATTTTTTTTTTTTATAGAGGATATTCTGATTTCATCCTCTTTAAACCTTCTAATGGTAAAATGGAACATTTCGAAAAAAAAAAATTCCCGCAAATCGGTCGACTAATAAAAAAGGATATTATGACAAAGATTCTACCGCTCTTTTTCATATATATAGATAAAAATATTTTATTTTATTTTTTGGTATTATTACTTAATTTTTTAATATTATTGTTCTTTTCAGGTATTATTTTTTAATTAAAAACTCAACTGAGCAATCTTATCTTTTCGTCCTAAATCAACAAAAGCCGTTGAATGATAGGATAACAGCACAATGTTTGGACAGGGTGTACGTCAATGTGTATTTTTTGTCATTGCAATACTTATATCTCCACAATGTTACTTAAATTGTTGAAAAATGCTTAATATTTAGTTATGCATTTCCATATCGTAGGATTAATAAAACTACAAAATATATTTGATTACAAAAAAAAAAAAAAAAATCGAGTAAAATACTTCTTAGTTTATTTTATGTAACTTTAACCAGAAAAAAGGTTTTCTATAATTGTTTTAAAAATTAATAATTACTTTATTTATTTTTATTACCATCTGCCACAAATTTGAGGAAATGAGTAATAGCGATAATTGTATACTTGTATATAAAAAAAAAATTATAAATATAAAAAAAAAAAATTAAATATCTATATGAATATAAATAGAAAAATAAATAAATAATATGAACATAATCAAACTAAGTAAAATAAAGAATATTTTATAATATTTACAATCTCAACCACTCCATCCACACGCATAAGGAGTAAAAAAAGGGCCCTTCGAGATCCCAGCGCAGCCCTTTCACTGCATCACTGGTAATGAGCCAGTGGAGGCTGATTAAGTGCGCTAAAGCCGCCATCATTCTAAATGAGCGGAGCATCTGGCCATTGGAGAACTCCAATTGTCGATTTTATTTTACAAAAGGTCTCTTTGCCACTGCCGTTTCAACCTTGAGGGTGGATTGTAAGGATGCGTGGAACTGGATAAGGATTGAGACAAAGGATTAATATGATTGATTAGAAAGGTTTATTAGGAATTTTGAGAATTTAGTTGGTTGAGGTCAAGGACGGAATATGAAGGTGATGGTGTAGTGTTCTGTAGGAAACGTAATAGGGTGCATTGACTATGGTTGCAAGGATGTTGGATTGAAAACATTGGATAAATTTGATGTTCGAAGCTGTTCGCCAAAATTCTAGTCCATAGGTCGAGATAAGTTTGAGGATAGTCTCATAAATTAGTAGTTTGTTTTCTATTAAGTGACTAGAGGTTCTGCTGAGCAGCTATCTATAGTTAAAAATGGTTTTGTCATATTGATCATTGAACTTTTTTAAACCAAAATTAACTAACCAGAGTTTGGTTGAGCCTAGGGATTTGGAAACGCGAGATTCAATGTAGTCTTTTTAGGTGAAACTAGGTCGAAAAATATATGTTTCTGAGGGCTCCTTCCAGAGCCGAGGAAAAAAATTAATATGTTATTAATAATTTTATTTTTTTATGTTTTTCTTTTTTTCTTTTCTACTGTATGAAATCAGAGATTTTTATTTACCAATCGATTAGCTCTTTAGTGTGGAATGAGATAAAAATATTTCTGATTGTATTAAATAATTCAAGAGTTGGTTGCACCGATTTAAGTTAATATTTTTATAACATATATGTCCAAAAGTTTAGTAAAACTCCGGTAGCTTAGCGACCTGTTTCTGGTCTACAGTTTTGTTAACCAGGTACCAAGGTTACCAGAAACTTAAATTAGATTCAACAGACACTTTAAAAATTATATTTAACATTTTGCAACACACTACACCATGATCTACATATCCCCTTTTCCCTTAACCTCATACCAACCAAATTATCAAAATTCCATATAAACATTTCGAACCATCCTAATCCTTTGTTCAAACCTTATCTAGTTCCACCCATCCCTACAGCCCACCTAGAAGGTTGAAACGGCAGTGGCCAAGAGACTTATTGTAAATAACGGACAATTGGAGTTCTGGCAATGGTCAGATTCTCCACTCAAGTTGAATGTTTGCGGCTTTAGCGCACTTGCTCAGCCTCCAACCAGTGATGCGGCGAGTGGGATGCGCTGGGATCTTTAAAGCTCTGCTCTACCCCTCACATGTGGGGATAGAGTGGGCTCAGGGAACCTCAGGTCTATTGTGTAAATATTGTATATTAGAGTGTAAATGTGACTAGAGATTATATTATTTTATCATTATGTTATTTCATTAATTTATTTATTTTATTTTAGTATGAATGTGATCATTCATCACTATTACCTATTCCTCACAACTGTGTGGCAGATTGTAATATCTATCAATAAATAAAAAGTATTTAACTAAACTATACTTGGCAGAATCTGCAATTTTAATTACTAACTATAAATAGTTTTTAATAAAGGAATAAAAAATTAGGTTGAAATAACATACTTTTCTCTCCCCTTGGATTCTTGAACTGTACGTGAAATAAAGGTATTTGATAATTAATATGTAACTCAAGCCGAATAAGCGCTTTCTGTAATTTGTTATTCGGTCTCAGGGCTCAAAGGGAGTTCGATATTGGATACATTAATAATTCGGTGCTCCCCCTCCGCTATCGTAATTGACGATAATGTCAAAGCAACCACCAAGGCTTCGAACCACCAGCGTATGCAGGTGTAAAATGGCAGCGTATGCACTTAATTGGAAAGGGGCTTTAATGGTTTATGTGAATAATGAAAAAAGTAATAAAAAAAATACTTAAAAACAATATGAAAATATATTACTGTTAATAGGCAATGTCGATTCTGCTCTTTAAGGAAATTCTCTGAACCAAAACATACACCATGTTTAAAATTATGCAGATTTGTATAGCTTATTTATTTATTCAGATTTGCTGATCTGAATCCCAACAAATTAAATCTAAAGCCGATTCTCAAAACAACTTTAATTCACAATTTAATAATTCTTTCAATTTGATAACTGAAGATTATATTTTTTGGAATAACTTAATAATTCAAATTTATTCCGCAAAACCGAAAAAAAAAAAAATAAAACATTAGAAGTCAAACCTCGATTTTTCTAAAACATCAATATCTTATTAGTTGAAATCTTATTTTATTTAATACTATAAGAGACCCCTGTCCACCGGATAGCGCGAAAGCGTGAAAAAATCCTCAAAAATGCAATGTGCCTAATCATGTTGATGAGTGTGGTTCCTTCACACTCAGACACCTATAAACGAATTCACCTTAATTGGTATCCCATCAAACAATATTTGTAAGATGTAAACCTCATAGACTTTATGTAGGCATTAGGAAAAAGTGAGTTATTAATATTTGTTGTTATTTTGTTTTAATCTATCCAACAAAAAATATTTCGGCCAAGCTAATATGAATGTAAGTATTTTTTTAAATATCTTTATTGAAATTTACAACTATATATTACATAATGGATTGAGTAAATTTGATCTTAGTTAAAATGGAGTGTTACAGGCGTGTAGAGAAACTACCCATTGGTAGCACTCTGATGACATTTTATATTAGAAGGTCTCGTGCCCATCTTCTTTTTAGGCGCCTCGGAGGATTGTCAGGAATGGAAGAGGATGCAAGATTAGAAACTAGTGGGTTTGGGTGGTTAGGAAGTTCATAATGGAAGGAGTGATATCTGGTTCGGGCTAGATCGGTTACATAGGGAACATTAAGGTCTTGATGTATGATTTTATTTGTGACAAAGTAAGGAGCGTTGAGGATTTTACGAAGGATTTTGGATTGTAAGGATTGAATACGAGAAAAATTCAAAGGTACAATGGAGCCCCAAAGTTCAACTCCATATGTCCAGATTGGCCTTCCTACAGTCATGTAGATCAGTCTTTTGTAATGAATTGGAAGTTTAGACCGTTTGTCTAGTAAGTGCTGTAATAGTCGAAATCGACGTAAAGTTTCCTGTCTTTTCAGTCTTGTGTGAGGATTCCAGGTTAGTCGTTTGTCCAGATGTAGTCCAAGGTAGCGGATCTGTTCGACAGGGGTAAGAGTAACATTATTAAAGGAGACTGTGTGACAGTCGGAAGGTTTACGACTAAGGGGTATCTTCTTTTCAGGCGCCTCGGAGGATATCAGAAATGGAAGAGGATGCAAGGTTAGAAACCAGAGGGTACCCTCCATTAATAAGGAACTAGGTACATGGAAAATATGTAGGTTGAGGTTTTGCATCCTTTCTCTACCAGGGGTATTTTAAGGTTTTAATTCAATTGTACACTGTATGTGAAGGCGCCAAGTGCGCAATGATACAATGGTGAGCGGGGAGGGTCCGCTTTGGTGGTGGTGATATAATTAGATTTAGACTGCAGAGTCCAAACCTCTTCCCACGGTATGGACAATTACCATGGGGACATCTTGCCATCTCCCAGGTGGTGGTGGAGAGGCGATTTCCCGAAACAGCGGGTTGGTGCCGGCCTTCAACCCATCAAAAACTTTGACTTCCATTTACATAAATTTGACTGAGAATTCCGTCAGTCATAAAGTTGATAAAGACTGCATCTCCCTTACATATCGACACATTTTGAACATTATAAAATCCTCATAATTTTTTTTCACTTTTTTCTGCATTTCAGAAGCCCATTTTCTTGTCATATCTTTTATTCTTGTTTTTCTAAATTCTCACATTTTTTAATTTAATTTTTTTTTTTTTTTTTTAATTTTTATATTCACTATCCTTCCTGTTTCATATATATTCATGTATCTATATTTTAATTTATATTCATGTGTTATCTTCTTAAGTGTACTTATATTAATTACTTTATTATTAATTTTCTATTATATTTTACAGTTTTCTGTATCCCCGCTCATTTGGTATATTTTGTTTCTTAATTACTTACACACATTGTATCCCATTAGTTTATACCTTACTTTTCCTTTGTTTTTCTATCTGTTTTTTTTTTAAATATTTCTTCTCCCCCTATTATGTATATTACCATTTATTGTTCACCTAATTTAAATATTTTTTTACTATGTTTATTTTACAAATTATTTTTGTTATTGTGGCATAACTACCCACCCCACTCCTCCCAATATCAACGGCCACTTTGTTTTTGATTGCCGTCAAAACAGGTATGCATTCTGTCTCATCATTTGATTTGTATTTTTTTTGTTTTTCTTTCTTATTTCATCTCTCTATTTGTACTTTCTTCAATATTTCTTCTCTTATCTATGTGTTACTATTACCCTTTTCATTTACTATTTATAACCTTTAATTTTTCTTATTATATCTTACGTTTTTACATTTTATACCCCTGTTATTTTACACTTATGTTTTTTCTTTTTGTAACTATAGTGTTTGTATGTTTTTTAGCCCTGACGAAGCCCTGCAACGTGGGGCGAAACGTTGGCTCAATAAAATAGTATAATTCTACTATTTGAGTTTTTTTACCCCACCCGGACCATATTCCATTCAAAAACTTTGATGTGTCTCCGGCCAATGTACTCCGGCACAGAGGGCAGCTTGAGCTCATCGTGGATGACAGTGTTTCTGGTCCTCTGTAACGCTGTTCCTCTTACAATCTTCCGAAGGACAGAGTTCTGGAAGCTCTGGAGTCTGTTGAGCTTGGTCCTGTACATATGCTTGAGCAGAGGCGCACCGTAAAGCAGCGTCGGTCTAATGACGACTTTGTATATCTGGAGCTTGAGCCTGAGTGAGAGCTGTGGAGATTTTATCAGATGATAGAGTCGATAACTCTTTTGACGGGCCAGCTTCAGTCTCTCACGTGGCTTGAACATGCGAGATAACGATCGATACTGACTCCCAGATAGAGCAGGGAGGTGGAGATCCGTTGGTCGACCTCTTCAATCCTGAAATGAGTAGGCAGTCGTTTCTTACCTTTTAGGTATGACATCACGATAGAGTCTGTCTTGGCGGGATTCACTCTAATTCCAATCCGCTTGAGTTCGGCAACGAATTGAGGATTCCAGTTTAGTCGTTTGTCCAGATGTAGTCCAAGGAAGCGCATCTGTTCGACAGGGGTAACAGTAACATTATTAAATCAAACTAGGGCAATCGGTAGCTTTACGACGAAGGGTAAAGGTTATTTGATGGGATTTGTTGGTCCAATGAACGTTAGGATACATTTTTTGAAAAGTATTTTTCTTGAAATATTTTTTTCTATATTTCTTCGGTCACTTTTAATTTAATACTTACAAAAATCGTTTGTACACATTTTTGACAGGTAAAAAAAAAAAAAGCTTTATTGACCTTCGTGATGAGGTTATTTTCTCATAAAAGTGTACACATTCCAGCAACTTTTGGTTAAGTTTCATTGACGTATGAAGTCAGGGACCTTCTTGGAAGGTGTAACCAAAATAATGTGAGAACAATAATCAAATTAACAATTATGAATCAGAATAAACTTTTTTTTATAGCAACAATTATTTTAATTACAAAAATTAAAATTTATATTTTTACCTTAAAATATTATCTAAATCAAAAATAAATAAATGCATGGCGTACAGGATGATTTGTGTGTGTGTTTCTGTAACTAGACCAACGGCTGTACAAAGAGTTAATTTAGTCAGATTCGACCGTCAAATTCCCCCC
>NW_027115065.1:69737-78836 GCF_000696795.3 Halyomorpha halys
ACTCCATCTTGACAGAAGACTTACTTGGAATCCACATACAAGACTGAAACGACAAGAAACTGCTCGTAGATTCCGATTTCCAGAACACCTACTTGACAAACGCTCTAAAATTCCCATTCACTACAAAAAATTAGTATACAGTGTGATAATTAGACCAATTTGGACATATGGAATTGAGCTCTGGGGCTCTATCAAACCATCAAATTCATCCCGCATCCAATCCTTACAATCCAAAATCCTACGTAAATTCCTTGATGCTCCTTATTACGTTACAAATAAACTCATCCACAAAGACTTTAACATCCCATTCGTTCCAGATTTGGGCCAAAACAGATATGTGTCTTTTCATTCCAAACTCCAGACCCATTAGTTCTTAATCTTTCATCCTTAACAATTCCTGATAATCTTCGGAGGGGCCTGAAAAGAAGATGGCCACGGAACCTTCTAATTTAAATTAATGCTTGAAGTACCACCAATGGGTTGTTCCTTCCCAAGATTTTCAAGTGTAAATGAAACATTTCACATATATTCTATTATTATTATCCATACATAGTTATTATTTTGTACAATTTTAAATTACATTAAATAAATAAAAAAAAAGATTTTTCCCTAATAAGGGTATAAGGATGGGTGGACCTTTGGAAGCTCCAGAACCCAACGTGGACTCACGGCTACAGTAATGGAATAAATAATTATCTATAGCTGGCGGATTCGAACTCCGATCCTTGAAATTAGTAGTGCAATTCCTCACCACTGAATAATACCATTCCCAAGAAAACGATATAATATTTAAAATATAATGGTTGTTAAAATATTGTATTCATCTATAGATCCTATTCCCTGTGACATTGTAATATGAGAACAAGGACAACAACTAAATAAGTTAATCAGTGGTCTTTATTATTTATATGATAGAAAAATATAGCGTTATGAACATGGATTTATTAAATTATGTTTAAATTGAGACTGGAGTTTATCCTGTTCACACTAATCAGTTACTGTTCTAAAGTTGATTCTGATGTCAGCTTATAATTAACTTGGGCTCACATGATTAATTATTTACCTATATGTGTACTGTTTGCATGGCATATATGATTTATAATATAATGAATAATTAATTTCGTGTATATTTAATATAATAAATCCCTTCCGAAGGACAAAAATACCAGTTTTGGCAAAGGGGTTCAGAGGAATATGGTGGCATCCATTTCATGCCCAAAAATCTAATCTATAAGTGCTCCATATAGCGGATTTGTTCAGATTTAACTTTACCTCTTTCATCAAGTTTGAAAATTATTTCAATAATTTTCTCAAATTAATATCATTAGCCTTTTTTTGGCTTCTGAAACAAGCCATATATTCTCATGTATTTGTCAAAATATTCCGAATCCTTTTTTGATATATACTGATGGATCTAAATCAGACGAATCTACTACTCAACCCATAAAATAAAACTGCATAAATTATGCAGTGTATATACAGCTGAATTACATGCAATAGCCTCAGCCCTCCACTTCTCCATGACAGTGACGCATACTAATATAGTTATCATTACCGACTCTTTAAGTTCACTAAAAGCCATGAAGATCATTCACCCGAAAAACTCGGCAATCATAAAAATTCACAATTACACCAACATGCTCGAAAACTTGGGAAAAACTGTTTTCTTTATATGGGTGCCGGGTCACGTGGGGATCGCTGGAAATGAACTGGCGGACATTGCAGCAAAACAAGCACTTGCCGTTCCAGGTCAGTGGACGGTCATTCTGACACCCAAAGAAATAAGCCTTCCGATGAAAAATGAAATATCATCTAGTTGGCAAGCCATGTGGGATGAAAGCCCGCCAAGCAAATTAAAAATTATTAAAAAAAAAATTAAACCATGGACCACATCAAACCGTTCCAATCGCAAGGAGGAGGTAGCTATTGCCAGATTGAGAATAGGTCATAGGAATTTAACTCATGCATACCTGATCAATAAGCAACCACCGCCAAAATGTCAATACTGCAACAGTTTACTTATGGACAGTCACATATTTGAAGAATGGCATTTCTATTCTATAAACGTAAATAGATTAGTGTATCATCGCTGTTAATAATAACCCTTTGATTGTATCCCAAACTCCCCAATCCTAAATCACAGCCCTCGAAGAATGGTGTCGTAATTGGAGGATTAAGATAAATCTAAACAAATCCCATCAAATCACCTTTACCCTTCGTCGTTAACCTATCGACTGTCCAGCAGTCTCCTTTAGTAATGTTACTCTTACCCCTGTAGAACAGATACGCTACCTTGGACTACATCTGGACAAAACGACTAGCCTGGAATCCTCACACAAGACTGAAAAGACAGGAAACCTTAGGTCGATTTCGACTATTACAGCACTTACTGGACAAACGGTCTAAACTTCCAACATATTACAAAAGATTGATCTACATGACTGCAATAAGGCCAATCTGGACATATGGAGTTGAGCTTTGGGGCTCCACTAAACCTTCGAATTCCTCTCGTATCCAATCTTTACAATCCAAAATCCTCAATGCTCCTTACTTTGTCACAAATAAAATCATACATAAAGACCTTAATGTTCCACATGTAACCGATCTAGTCCGAACCAGATATCATTCCTTCCATTATAAACTCCCTCACCATCCAAACCCTCTAGTTTCTAACTTTGCATCCTCTTTCATTCCTGACAATCCTCCGAGGCGCCTAAAAAGAAGATGGCCACGAGACCTGCTAATGTAAAACTTCATTAGAGTACTACCAATGGGTAGTTTCTCTACACGCCTGTAACACTCCAATTTAACTGAGATCAGATTTACTAAATGTATTATATTGTACTGTTGTAAATAGCAATAAATAAATATTTTAAAAAAATAGATTGGGAGTGGGGCCAAGTGTATTGGATGCTCTGAATGATGACCAGAAGAACGTGGAAATGGTTTTGGTTTTCTTAAAAAAAAATGGCCTTTTGAATAAGATTTAAACCTGAAAGTTTAAGATAAAAGAGGTTGATGACCTCAGGGTTTTACGCCCTAAAGCCCCAGCCAACAACAAGAAGACAGATATAGCTTACTAGCAAACCCGACAATGTTTCGCAATTGCTAAATATTGGGATATACATAGATTAATTGAATATAATTTTTTTTTTTTCGGCCAAGACTCCCCATTGGAGTCCTATACTGCCTAACCATGGTTATGGGTCAAAGTTCTTCATTTTGTGGGACCGCCACTCAATGAAAAAACTCAACGCCTCAGGCCGGATTCGAACCGGCACCGCCAATAGACATCAAATTGGTAAGACTGTGTCTTAACCACTGAGCTATGGGCGGCCCAATTGAATATAATTGAAGGTTTGATGTAAATTTAGTTCTTCACACACTGGATTAATAATTTAATTGAAAATATCTTCGATTGCTCGCAATGGAATAACTGAGCTTTATAAGAGAGAGAAATACTTTATTTATCTATGCTGCATAAATACATCAGGATGCTACCACACATAGCATACTTATCAATCCGTAATCGGACATATATAAACTACACATACATGGTATAATCAGAAAAAAAGAGATACAATAATAAGATATAATAAACAATTTTTTTCCCCTACAGTTTCCTTTTACATTCAATTTCGGTCTGTCCAACAAATAGAAATGTTTCAATTCATTCCAATTTTTCCTTCTCATTTCTGCTCCTCCAATTTCAACATTTTTTAATTCACCCAACAAATTCGCTCTCCGGAATCCACCCTCCTAGATCCTCTTCAGTGACCCGCTAAACAAATTCAATATTAGACGGCAATGTGAGATCAGACCATCATTCATAGTCACAGCAGTAGATCAGTTTACCAAAAACAAACAAATAGATACATTTTATGAGAATAAGACTAACACATAGATTAAAAGGAAAATATAATAAAAAACCGGTTACAGGAAACACTTGAATGGATAAATAAGTTAAAAAAAAACAATAATACTAATAAAATAAATAATTTAATGAATAAATACATACAATAAATAGATATAATAAACTTTGCCTCACTCAGTACCGCAAAGTATTAAAGGAATTCCATTTTTAATCAATCAATTTTCTCATTCATTGAATAAATAAAGAAACGTCAAGAGTGGCTATGGACATTTCACGCGATGCGATGAATAATATTAATAAATGAATAACACTTTTTCATCTCAGCTTTTATTCACAGATATACTTGACCTATTATTTAGTTTTATTTTTTATTTAGTTATTTAATGTGATTTACATCTGTACAAGTAATCAATACAATAAGTAAATATGTAGTATGTTTCATTTACTCTTGAAAATCTTGGGAAGGAACCACCCATTGGTGGTACTTCAAGCATTAATGTAAATTAGAATGTCCCATGGCCATCTTCTTTTCAGACGCCTCGGAAGGTTATCAGGGATTGTTAAGAATGAGAGATTAAGAATTAATGGGTTAGGAGTTTGGAATGAAAAGACGCATATCTGTTTTGGGCAAAACCTTCAACGAATGGGACGTTAAGGTCTTTGTGGATGAGTTTATTTGTAACGTAATAAGGAGCATCAAGGAATTTACGTAGGACTTTGGATTGGATGCGGGAGGAATTAGATGGTTTGGAGGAGCCCCAGAGGTCAATTCCATATGTCCAAATTGGTTTGATTATCGTAGTGTATACTAATTTTTTGTAGTGAATGGGATTTTTTTTTCTTACCTCCTGGAACAAAGAAATAAGCATTTACAAATATATACAATAGAAAAATGATATGTAATATACCGACTATTTCATTTTCTTGTTTGGCCGGGATGGCATTATAAGAATGGTTGTCGGGTCCGCTGAAGGCGGTGTCAACAATGATGGTATGTGTTTGCCTGGATGCTTAGTAGGAATAGGGAGGGGCTATTCCTGTTGGTTGTGTTGAAGTGATGACTTCAGGCTGTAGAGCCAGAAGTCGAACGACGCGGCGAGGACGTCGACCAAGGGGACAATGCTTTGCCACCTCCCAGGTCTTGGTGGAGGAGCGATATCACGGAATAGAGGGTTGGCACAGACTTTCAGCCCATCAAAGAATTTGATGTGCCTACAGCCTATGAATTCCGGCACAGACGGGAGTTGGAGCTCCTAATATATTACTCTGTTCCTGGCCCGCTGGAGTGAAGTTCCTATTCGCCTCTGGAGGGAGTTCTGGAAACTGTGAAATTTGGAGAGCGTAGTCTTGTAGAGGTGTCGCATGAGTGGTGCACCATGGAGCAGCGTTGGACGTATGATGGCCTTGTATATCTTGAGTTTCAAGCGTAGCGTGATCTGTTGTGAATTAAGCAAGGTGTAGAGCCTATGCGACTTCTGCCGGGCCAGCTTTAGTCTATCCCTGGCGTGGCTGAAGAAGGTGAGGTGCCTGTCGAGAGTCACACTCAGGTAGAGAATGTTGTTGGAGATGTTCCGACCCTCGCCATCCACGACGAACCGCTGCGGTAGCCTGCCCTTCTTGACCTTCTGGAAAGACATTATGATGGCATTCGTCTTAGCTGGGTTAACTCTGATGGCATCCTTCTTGAGAGCTGCCACAATAGTGGCAGAAGCGGCTTGTGCCCGGTGGAGAGCCACTACAGCCCTCATGCTGGAGGCGTATTCTCCAATGTCATCTGCATAGCGTTTCGATGTTTGATGGCGACCACAGGCCGTGAAAACAGCAGAGGTCCCAGCACTGATTCTTGAGGTACTCCACAGGTGGTGGGGGCTGGAGGCGACAAATCTTCGCCAACCCTTACTAGTGAATGGGAAGTTTAGAGCGTTTGTCAAGTAAGTGTTGTAGCAATCGGAATCTACGAGCAGTTTCTTGTTTCAGTCTTGTGTGTGGATTCCAAGTAAGTCTCTTACTTAGTTTTATTAAATATATATTTCGTTTAGTTTTTTTTTATTTATGTATTAATTAAATTTTTATCTCTTCTATGTTTCATATGTGTGAAGTAATATTCTTTCATAAAAAATTATATTTTAATAGAAACATAAAAAAAAAAAAAATAATATTGTCAGTCAATTCAGAAACCCAAATAATTAATATAGATACACGATTAATTTTTAATTTTAGTTTTAAATACGAAGATTTTTGCTCTGTGTAGCCAGTTAATGTGTGACGTCATAAACAACACTGATTTAGCGATTCGCACTTTTTAGCTGTTATAAAATTATTATTAAATATACACTGAACCCAATATTTTTTATCTAACTTATTTCTCCGTATTGATTTCCAACTGGAAGGCCAAATCATGAAGTTTTTGGAATAAATATAATCTTTAATGGACTTACAATTTGTATCTTATATTATTTTTACATTAAAGTGATCTTTACAAAAATATAATTTATAATTTAGATTCTATAAAAACTTCTAGTCAGCATTAACCAAACGTTTTGACATTTTTTAGCTCAGGGATAAACAACTTTTAAAGCTTTTATATTAGTTTTTTTGCAATTTGGTACTGCACAGGAACGATAAAGAATATAACTTGTTATAAATAATTGCTTAATTAACGAAGAAAAGGTAATAAATTAAAATAAAACTCGCAATGTGTAGGGAAGCCAAAATAATAATGGTGTCATACATTAATGCGTGGAAAAAAAAGTTTAATGCGTAGTTTGAGACTAAATATCGATTTTATAAAAAAAATAAAACAGGGGGTTATCATTATCAAATAGGCGATATAAGACACTTAAAAAAACGGATAATACCGAATTCTTATGAATTGATATTAAAAATTATTAATAAATTAAATTTTAATAAAACTGTCATTAATATTTAAAAAATTTTTTATTTATTGATATTTACAACTGTACATAAAATACATCAAGTAAATGTGAAGAAATCTTAATAGTATGGTACAAGCATGTTGAGAAACTACCCATTGGGAGCACTCTAAAAACATTTTTACAATATAAGGTTTCGAGGCCGTTTTCTTTTCAGATGCTTCGGGGGATTGTCCGGTATAAAAAAGGATGCAAGATTAGAAATTAATGGGTTTGAGTGATTAGATTGAATAAATTTAAAACAATATTATTGGGATACACGTCTCTTAAGAATAATTACAAAGTTCAGACTTGTATGATTTTTTACAGAAAAATGTTTTAGAGTGCTACCATTGGGTAATTTCTCAACATGCTTGTACCATTCCATTATGATTTCTTCACATTCACTTCATGTATTTTATGTAAAGTTGTAAATATCAATAAATAAACAACTTTTTAAATATTAATGACAGTTTTATTAAAATTTAATTTATTAATAATTTTTAATATCAATTCATAAGAATTCGGTATTATCCGTTTTTTTAAGTGTCTTATATCGCCTATTTGATAATGATAATCGCCAGTTTTTTTTAGTTTTTTTTTTTTATAAAATCGATATTTAGTCTCAAACTACGCATTAAACTTTTTTTTCCACGCATTAATGTAAGCCACCATTATTATTTTGGCTTCCCTACACAGTGCGAGTTTTATTTTAATTTATTTCGTTTTCTTCGTTAATCAAGCAATTATTTATTATAAGTTATATTCTTTATCGTTCCTGTGCAGTACCTAATTGTAAAAGAACTAATATAAAAGCTTCAAAAGTTGTTTATCCTTGAGCTAAAAAATGTCAAAACGTTTGGTTAATGCTGACTAGAAGTTTTTATAGAATCTAAATAATAAATTATATTTTTGTAAAGATCACTTTAATGTAATTATAATACAAGATACAAATTGTAAGTCCATTAGAGATTATATTTATTCCAAAAACTTCATGATTTGGCCTTCCAGTTGGAAATCAATACGGAGAAATAAGTTAGATAAAAAATAATGGGTTCAGTGTAGATTTAATAATAATTTTAAAACAGCTAAAAAGTGTGAATCGCTAAATCAGTGTTGTCTATGTCTAAATGACGTCAAACATGAATTGGCTGGCGTTTTCCTTTTATTGGTACACAGAGCAAAAATCTTCGTATTTAAGACTAAAATTAAATATTAATCGTGTATCTATATTAATTAAAATATATGTTTGTGTTTATGAATTAACTGACAATAATATTAATTTTTTTTTTATGTTTCTATTAAATTATCATTTTGTATGAAAGAATATTACTTCACAAATATGAAACATGGAAGATATAAAAATTTAATTAATACATAAATAAAAAAAACTAAACGAAATAAATATTAAATAAAACTAAGTAAGAGGCTTACTTGGAATCCACACACAAGACTGAATCAAGTAAAAATATTTAGCCTGGTATTTAAATTGCAATTTCAATTTCGTAGTAGTAATACGTATCCTGTATAATGTTACGGTTTGATTAAGAATTAGTTGAAGGAATAGATGTTATTTATAGGAAAGAATTTGCTAAGAGAGATAGGGAAAGAATCCCAGAAGGAGACTGCACGAACGTCGAAGAATTCGTTGGTGGTGGTTCTGTATAGAGGCAATACATAAATCAGTCGGTTCGGATATGGTATTCAATGAATAGATAAAGGAACAGAGAGAGAGGAGATTGAGGATGTAGGTAGGTTTTTTCTTAAATATCCTTACTTAGATTGTTATGTTATTTAAAAAGACATTGGTTGCTTACTTATTACTACTTAAAACAAATTATATAATAAATTTAAAAAAAACTATGAAAGAAACCCACCTTGAGGATGGTTTCAATGCGATTATCAGCGACTTAAGCATGAGGGATAAAGTAAACTAATGGGTTTGCGTGGGCAAGGATTTGGAATGAAAGGAAGTATTTCTATTTCGGGCCAAATCTGCGAACAGGATATTTCAGCTCTTTATGAGTGACTTTATTTGTGATGTTCTAAGGAGCATCAAGGATTTAGGATTGTAAGGATTGGACAGAAATTTAATGGTTTGATTGACCTACAAAGCTCTATTCCATATGTCCACGTAGAACTGATTATCATTAGTGTGAACAAGATAAACTCCAATCTCAATTTAAACATAATTTAATAAATCCATGTTGATAAATACTGATAGATTTATTTATTGATAGATATTACAATCTGCCACACAGTTGTGGCCAATAGGTAATATTGATGAATGATCTCATACATACTAAAATAAAA
>NW_027115065.1:79416-84328 GCF_000696795.3 Halyomorpha halys
GTTTAGCTGTTCCCAAAAGCTCAAGTCCGTAGGTCCAGATAGGTCGGAGTATAGTCTTATAAATTAGTAGTTTGTTTTCTAGTGAGAGATGAGAGGTCCGGCTGAGAAATCCATATAATTGGCTGAATCGTCTGTTGAGTTCTTGTCTTTTGAGTCTAGTATGATAAATACTAACGCTATATTTTTCTATCATATTAATAACAAAGACCACTGATTAACTTCTTTAGTTGTTGGCCTTGTTTCCATATTACAATGTCACAGCGAATATGATCTATAGGTGAATAAAATATTATTACAACCATTATATTTTAAATATTATATCGTTTTCTTGGGAATGGTATTATTCAGTGGTGAGGAATTGCACTACTAATTTGAAGGATCGGGGTTCGAATCCGCCAGTTATAGATAATTATTTATTCCATTACTGTAGCAGTGAGTCCACGTTGGGCTCTGGAGCCCTCCTAAGGTCCACCCATCCTTATACCCTTATTAGGGAAAAATCTTTATTTTTTATTTATTTATTTAATGTAATTTAAAACTGTACAAAATAATAACTATATGTAGATAATAATAATAGAAATATATGTAGAATGTTTCATTCACACTTGAAAATATTGGGAAGGAACCACCCATAGCAATTAATTTAATTTAATTCAAGCATTAATTTAAATTAGAAGGTGCCGTGGCCATCTTCTTTTCAGGCCCCCCGAAGATTATCAGAGATTGTTAAGGATGAAAGATTAAGAACTAATGGGTTTGTAATGAAAAGACACATACCTGTTTAAGGTCAAATCTGCAACGAATGGAATGTTAAGGTCTTTGTGGATGAGTTTATTTGTAACGTAATATAAGAACGGAATGTAAGAATTTTGCGGGAGGAATTTGATGGTTTGGTAGAGCCCCCGAGCTCAATTCCATATGTCCAAATTGGTCTGATTATCCTAGTGTATAATAATTTTTTGTAGTGAATGGGAAGTTTAGAGCGTTTGTCAAGTAGTTGTTGTAGTAAACGGAATCTACTAGCAGTTTGTTATCCTTTCAGTCTAGCATGGGGATTCCAAGTAAGTCTCTTGTCAAGGAGGATTCCTTTTTTTTTTGTTTATTTAATGTAATTTACAACTGTACAAAATAATACAATAAGTAAATATGTTGTATGTTTCATATACACTTGAAAATCTTGGGAAGGAACAACCCATTGGTGGTACTTCAAACATTAATTTAAATTAGAAGGTTCCGTGGCCATCTTCTTTTCAGACGCATTGGAGGATTATCAGGTATTGCTAAAGATTAAGAATTAATGGGTTAGGATAGTTAAGGAGTTTGGAATGAAAAGACGCATATCTATTTTGGATCAAATCTGCAACGAATGGAATGTTAAGGTCTTTGTGAATGAGTTTATTTGTGACGTAATAAGGAGCATCAAGGATTTTACGTAGTATTTTGGATTATAAGGATTGGATGCGGGAGGAATTTGATGGTTTGGTGGAGCCCCAGAGCTCAATTCCATATTGCTTTGATTACCATAGTGTATAATTTTTTGAATGGTAAGTTAAGAGCGTTTGTCAAGTAAGTGTTGTAGCAATCGGAATCTACGAGCAGTTTTCAGTTTACGGAAAAAGGAGGAATCCTAAAGATCGAATCTGTTCAAAAGTCTTTAGCACAATATTAATAATCGATACTATAGGGAGAGAGTAGAGGTATACATCGGCGAGTAAAGATAATCTAATATAATTTATTATGATTATTCAGTTGTGACACCATTCTTCAATAGATGATAAATGTGATTGCTGACTTTGTGATGCAGTAGTAAGGTTTTAATGGTGTCATTAGCGTATATTGTTAGGACAGAGTTGGGTAGGTTAGGATATAATCTGAATAGACGATGCTACCTTGAGGAACACCGGCGGAAAGAGACAAAAGAGATGGGTAGGCTAGGTTATAATTTACTATAAAGGTTCTATCAAAAAGCTCATATATCTTAATTTAGATTTCAGGGCGGTTTGTAACAGAGAGAGAGTTAAAGCGTCAACTCTGACAGGCTTGTGACAGTAGAGGTACCGATTCAAATCCATCCTAGGGGTCGACTTTTATTTTTCTGGCGGTCCCATGTAATGAAAACGTGACTCCCCCCCCCACAATGGTTATAATAGTGAAATAACCAGAAGATAAACCCTAAAAAAAAATGTAGATTTTATCAACCATATTTATTGATTAATTTTGGTTTTTCGATTTTTTTTCACCTTGCAAGAGAACCCTATCTCAAAATAAATTTATAATACGTTTATTTATTATTTATAATAATACGTTATAAATGGTCTAATTTCATTACGAGAGAATTAAAAAATAGTTTTTCAACAACGTAAAAAAATAAATGAATTACTTATGATGACTTCGTAGATACTTAATCATCTAGATTTCAACCAAATACGTCTTTACTATTCAAAAAATAAACAAAAACTCGGGGGAACCAGTTTTTTCTCAATAGTTTTCGTGAGCAACAGTTCAAAAATCATCTATTTTATGTCAGCCATTTTTGTTTTTTTAATAAATACTTTATAATAAATCTTCTATAAAATGCTAAGATGAAAACATGACTTTCGTATGTGCAAATACGTTTTGTAAGAGGGCACTCTATTTTTATTTTTTCGTGATTATTTATACCTTTGTTATTTATTTAATTTGCAGTGAATAGAAAAAAATAATTTCATTTTTTTTATTTTCTATTTCTTCCTTGATACAATGCTTTTTGAATTATGTAAATATAGTTATTTGTTTCATTTTTATGAACCTTTTTCCAAGTAAACCACAATGGTTCCTATTCATCCCTCTATTCTCAGTCCACTGGTGTTCCTCAAGGTAGTATTTAAGGTCCGTTTCTCTATACGGTTTATACTACTGATATCCCAACCCAACCTAACACTGTCCTTAAAATATATGCTGATGACACTCTAATACAACAATAGCTCTACTACTGCATCTCAAACTCTGCAGTCACATATACCATCCATTGAAGAATGGTGTCGCAAAAGAAGAATTAAAATAAATCCTAACAAATCTCTCCAGACTAACTTTGCTCTCCGTTGTAAACCTCTACTAGTTATCCCACTTTAATGAGATAGTGGGCAAAACACGTGGCTCGAATCAATCCATCAGGAAGCCTCAGCTCAAAAATAAATGCCAGTACAATAGGCCACCACGTGTGAGGCCAAAACCTAGATCGATAGATAGAACAACAAAGATGCCAATGAGCTGCCTGAAGCAAACTGGAAAGCATCAGCCCAACATTGGCAAGCATGGAGAAGGCAGGTTCTGGCGGACAAAGATCTAAAAGCTCTATAGGGCTTCCCTCACTTAAAAACAAAGTTGTTATTGTTTTTTTTTTTCACCCAAAATAATATTGTCCATAAGTAAGTGATAATATTTTAGAATTAAATTTAAATGAAAAAGTGACAAAATAATTGAATTATTAGACCGTGGTAGAATATCCTGCAAACAACTTTAATATTTAGATGTGAGGTGTGAATTTATTTTTAAGATTGTACTTGAAGATGGATAGAGTTGCCTGAAACGTTGGACAATTAAAGTAATAAAAAATTGGGGTAAAATGACTGCCTTTTTTTTCCTCTTGTACTATTAGGACTCCTCCTTAACAAAAGACTTACTTGGAATCCCCATACTGAAACGACAAGAGACTGCTCGTAAATTCTTATTTTGGCTTCACAAAAGTTTTAAATCTATTGTTGATGAATATTTCCCATTCAAAAAATATTGTTTTCTTTAGAAAAATGTTATAAAACATGTTTTAAATTATTAAACAACAAATAAAAAGATTTTTATGAAATATTATTCATGAAGAAGAACTTCCAAGATCTGTCCCAATCGGACAAAGAAAATCGTGGGTCGGATTCACAACTTCTCAAACTTATATTGCCCTAACAAGTTTATCCCAACTCTCCGACCAGGGAGAGAACTCTCTTCTTTCTTTCAACTCCTTCTATTTACATAGCCTCTCCTGCGTACTACTTCCTAAACGGCTCCTATCTTCTTTGTTCAGTGTATTTCTTCTCCAGAAGTTGGAGGAATTTTCATATATCAAGTTTATCAACAGCTATCTCTCCTTGCTTGTTCAAGCTGATCAATACGGAGAGAAAAACCTTGTTTAGTTATTAGATACATGTTTTTTTTTTGTTAAAAAACTTTATTTAATTGATAGATATTACAATCTGCCATACTATTGTGGGCAATAGGTAATAGTGATGAATGATAACATTCATACTAAAATAAAATAAAATAAAATAAGAGTAAAAAAAAAATCTCTAATCACATTTACACTCCTATGTACAAAATGTACACAATCGACCTGAGGATCCCTGAGCCCACTCTGTCTCCCACGTGTGAGGGGTAGAGCAGAGCTCAAAAGATCTTAGCGCGTTCGTAGTGAGCCAGTGGAGGCTGAGCAAGTGCGCTAAAGCCGCAAACACTCAACTTGAGTGGAGAATCTGACCATTGCCAGAACTCCAATTGTCCATTTTTATTTTGCAATAAATATCTTGGCCACTGCCGTTTCAACCTTCTAGGTGGGCTGTAGGGATGGGTGGAACTAGATAAGGTTTGAACCAAAGGATTAGGATGGTTGGAAAGGTTTATATGGAATTTTGAGGATTTGGTTGGTATGAGATCAAGAAGAAGAACAAACAGGATAGGAAAAGGATTTTGATAGAAAGGATTGGATACGTTTGATGTTGGACGGTTCAGCTGTTCCCCAAAGTTCAAGTCCGTAGGTCCAGATGGGTCGGAGTTTAGTCTTATAAATTAGTAGTTTGTTTTCTAGTGAGAGATGAGATACATGTTAGATTCATTTAAAAAAAAATTAATTGATTGATATTTACATAAAAATACATCTAGTAAATGT